>NW_023644764.1:0-10000 GCF_015228065.2 Penaeus monodon | reverse complement strand
ATAATTATTATTAATTATTATTATTATTATTATATATTATTATTATATATTATATACTTTAATTATGATATTAATCCCAAAATATATATAACTTAAAATACAATAATATAATAATAATAGTAAATAATAATACGAATTGTAAATTGATTGATTCATATGTTATTTTATAATTGATAATTTTACGGTTTATTTAATATTGTATAAATAATATTATAATATAAAATTAATTAATTAATATAAATAATGATGATAAAAAAAAATTATTTGTATACTATTTTGTTAGTGTATATTAGTATAGATTGTAAAACATATTATTAATGCAATAATTGCAATTATAATGATAATTATTGCAATATGATATTAATTATTATATATATATATTGATATATATAATGATATATATATGATGATAATATGATATATATGAATAGATAATATACAAAATAGATAATATGATAATAACAGAATTGTGTCAAATAATAAAAAAATAAAGAAAAAAAAATCCCAAAAGTCAATAGTGCAAATCTACGAATTTATAGCCTTTTGGAGTAGACTCCAAAATGACGTTTTTCCTCATTTGATATCTAATGATTAGGTAAAATATATATAATATGAATTCTAAAAACTAATAATGATATAAATGAGAATAAAGGAATTTGGATAACATTTATGATTATTATATTATCATTCATTATAATTATAATTATTCAATATATTATATATTTATAATTATTATATGATATGATTATTATTATTATTATTATTTAATTATTATATTTATATATTATTTATTATTGTTATATATTATTATTATATTATTATTATTACTTTAATTTTTATTATTTCCAAAAAAATATAATAACTGAATCAAACAATAATAATAATAATAGTAAATTAATAATACGAATTGTTAAAGGGTTTTTTGATTCATTATTGTTATTATTATCATTAATGATCATTTTTACGTGATATTGTAAAATATGAATAATGAATAAAATGGAATAAGATAATTAAAATAAATGATATAAATAATGATTATAAACTTATTATTGTTATATTATTTTATTACATTATTATTTAGTTTTATTAGTATAGATGTAAAAACTTATATTATAACTCATAATTGCATATAATAATGATAATTATTGCAGTTATGAAATAATTATATATGATATATATATTAATATGTATAATTAAAAGAATAACATAATAATATAATATAATAATATGTAATAAAAATTTGTCCAAATATTAAAAAGGTAAAGAAAAAAACCCCAAAGTCGAAAGTGCAAAATCTAGCGAAATTACCTTTAGAGTAGTCCAAAATGACTTTTTTCCATCCTTGATGATTCTGAAATTATTAGGTAATAATGATAAAATTACCTGAATTCTTTATCATGAATATGTTATAAATAGAGATAAATTTATTAGTATAATGTTAATAATTATTATATTATACTATTAACTTAATTATATATATTATTTATTATATATAATTCATATATATTATTTTTATTATTATATATTATATTATATTATTATTATTATATATATAGTTATTAATTAATTATTCAATTATATATTATAACATTAATTATTAAAATTTATTACTTTAAATTGATATTACGAAATATATATTTAAAATAAAATCAAAAAAATATATAATTTATAATCAGAATTATTAATATTGTTATTGATATCTTATTTTATTATCTCATTATTATTATTTTTACTGAGAAATTGTAAAAAATTTTATAACAGTATAATTACAGTATAAGTATTATTAAATATATATAAATATATTCAAAATTAATATTTTATTTATTTTTATTACTATTATTATTATTTTTATTAGTATATATTATAAAATATTATAATGCATTATGATATAACAATTAATTATTGCAATATGTTTAAAATATTGCAATAATGATGTAATATATGATATAAAATAATGATGATGTAAATTAATAATGATGATAATCTGATAATAATATGATAAATAAAGGAATTGTGTCAAATTAATAAAAAAAAAGGTAAAAGAAAAAATCCCAAAGTCTAAAGCGGAAAAATTTAGAAATATTAGCCTTTTGAGAGTAACTCCAAAATGACTTTTTCCATATTTGATGATCGGATAATTAGGTTTAATAATTTATAATATTACTGAATTCCATTAATCTGAAATATGATGTAAAAATGAATAAAGAATTTGAAACATTTGATAATTATTGAATATTCTATTATCATTATTATATATATATTCTATTATATATATCATTATTATCATCATTATTATTATTATATTATCATTATTATATTATTATAATTATTAATTTTTATTATATTATTAATATTATTATTATTATATTCTTAATTAATTAGTATTATTGCCCAAAAATATATTTAGAGATAACAATAAAATAAATATAATTAATTATATACGAATTGTTATATTTATTATGATATATTATTGTTTTAATTATCATTATCATACTTTTTACTGGATAAAATTGTAAAAATAATTATTATAACATAATATTACAGTATAACGATATTAATTAAATACGATATAATATGATTATAAAACTTTTTATTTTTATATCATATTATTTAGTTGTTATTTTATATATTATAAATATATTAAAATTTTGCAATAATTGCAATATATATATTATTGCATAATTATGAATATTGCAATAATGATATATAATGCTGAATAATATGATAATGATGATGATAATGATGATAATGATATATAGATAAGATAATAATGATGAAATCATGATATAATTATGATAATAAATTGTTCTATATATAAAAAAGGTAAAGAAAAAACCCAAAAGTCGGAAAGCGCAAAACTATAATAGCCTTTTAGAGTAACTCAAAGACGTTTTTTCCATTCATTATATTTGTATTTATAGGGTAATTAATAATAATTACGATATTCATAATAATGATAATATGAATAATGAAATAAAAGTTTGATAACATTTGATATTTATATATTATATATATTAATATATATATATTAATATATATAATTATATATTATATTATATTATTATTATTTTTAATTATTATTATTATTATATTAATATTATATTATTATTAATATTATTTAAATTTTATTAAAAAATTTACAATTATTAGATTTTGGCAAACAAAAATATTATACCTGTAATATAACATAATAATAAATATTTATATAATACGATGTTATAATATGGTTATTGTATTTATTTATTAATATTATTATTATTTTAATATAAAAAGATAATAGTAATAATATTAATTAAAATATATATAATATATATTATAAAAACGTTTTATTTTTTATTATTATTTTTAAATTATATTTATTTGTTATTAGTATAGATGTAAATATGTTATAACTGATAATTCATATATTAATTATTGCATATTGATAATAATTGCAAAAATATGATTATAAATTTATAATAAATATAATATAATGATGATGATAACGATAAATTGATATAAATTGTAATGATATAATAAAAGGAATTTTTCTATTATAATATAAAAAAAAGTAAAAAAAAAAATCCAAAATAAAAAAGGCAAAATCTACGAATATAGCCTATTGAAGTAGATCAAAATGACGTTTTTCCATTCATTTGATGATTCTGGCAATTATTAGGTATAATGATAATATTTACCTGAATTCTATTAATATAATATATGATAAAAGTGAGATAAAATTGATAACTTGATGATATATTAGTATTATTACGATTATATTATTATTATGATAACATTATTATATATATCATTATTATAATTAAATATAATTATTTTTATTATTATAAAAATTATAATTATTAATATATCTAATTATTATTATTATTATCATTAAATTATTATTATTAGATTATTTATTATAGTTTATTTTTATTATTATTTTATATTATTACTGTAATTGTTATAATTTCCAAAAAATATCTGATATAAATAATAATAATAATAAGAGAATTTAATAATCGATTTATATATTTTACTGATATATTATTGTTATTATCTTATTATTATTTTACTTAGTAAATTGTAAAAATATTTATTATAATATAATAATTACAGTATAAGAAATTATATTAAATATTTATAATAATGATTATAAAAATTATTATTGTTTTATTATTTTATTACTATTATTTTTGTATTGTTATTAGTTAATTAAAAACATATTTTATATTTTTAAAAAATATGATAATTATTAATAATGAATGATAATAATATATATAATAATATGAATGTATGATGATAATGATGATAATATGATGATAACGTATATGATGATACTCATGAATTAATGATGATATAAGAAATGTATACATAATAAAAAGGAAAAAAAAAAAAATCAAAGTAAAAGAAATCTACGAATTACCTTTTGAGGTAACTCAAATTACTTTTTTTCATTCATTGTATTGTGGAATGATTAGGAATAATGTAAAAAAATTGATTATTATCAATAATGATGATAAAATGAGAATAAGAGAATTTGATAACTTTATGATTTTATATTTTAATATATATTATTATATATTATATATATTGCTTATTATCATTATTATCATTATTATCATTATATTATTATTATTATAAATATTATATTATTATTAAATACTAATTATTATTATTCTTATTATTATTAATTATTATTATTATTTTATATTTATTATTAATATTATGTAATAATGATTAAAATTATTAACTGTATAATAACATAATAATATGAATAAGTATAATTTAAATACGAATTGGTATAATATTGTTATATGATTATCTATTTTATTATTATCATTATTATCATTTTACTGTAGTATAATTGTAAAATTATTATATTACGTAGTAATACAGTAATAAATTATTAATTATATAATATTATATTATTATATTATTATTGTTATTATTATTATTATATTATTATTATATTTAGTTGATTGTTAGTATATGATATAAAACATATATTATAACTGCAATAATTGACAATAAATAATGATAATTATTGCAATAATGAATTTAATAATTGTAATGATAATTGATGATATATGATATATATATTTATGTATAACGATATAATATAATCATGATAAATAGAATAAGTAAAACAGGAATTGTGTCATAATATATAAAAAAGTAAAGAAAAAATCCCAAAGTTAAAAGGTTAAATTCTAAATATGCTTTTGAGTAGAGATAAAAGACATTTTATATCCTTCAAAAATTTTCTGAAATTAGGTAATATGATAATTTTAACTAATTCAATATATAAATAATGATGATAAAAGTGAGAATAAAGAGAATTTGGATACATTTGATATATTATATTATTACTATATCTTATTATTATCATATTATCTTTTATCATTATTATCATATATAATTATTAAATTTTAATATGATTATTATTTTAGTTATATTTTTTATTATATTATTATTATTATTATTTCTTATTATAGTATTTGCAAAATATATTATAACTTTAATAATACATAATAAATAATATAATAATATGAATAATACGAATGTAAATTTGGTTATTGATTATGATTATTGTATTATTATCCTTTATTATTATTTTACTTGTATATAATTTATAATAATATCTTATCATAATAATATTAATAATACGATATTATTAAAATATGATATAAATAAGGTTATATAATTATTATTATTATTATTATTTAATTATTATATTATTTTTAATTAGTTAATATATAGATGTAAAAAATAATTATAACTGCAACAATTGAATAATAGATATTTATTGCATTATTGATATATAATTGCAATTATGATGTAATGGTTTATAATGATGATAATTGTTAAAATGAATGATCTTTAATATAATTAAGTAATAAATATAATTAATATGATATAATTTTATAAATATAAAAAAGGTAAAGATAAATCCCAATCAAAAGGGAAATCTAGCGAAATAAGCTTTTTAAAACCCAAATTGATTTTTCCATTCTTGATTGAGATAATTAATTGAATAATATTACCTGAATTCATAATTAAATAATGATGATAAAAGTGAGATAAAAAGATTTGGATAAATTTGATGATTATTAGTATTATTCTATTACATTATTAAAAATTATTAAATATTATAATTATTTCAAACTAAATTTGATATTATTTTATTATTTATTTTTTAATTATTATTATTATTTTTATTATTATTGATTATTATTACTTAATTATTAGTATATTGCCAAAATTATTACATGAAATAATATATAAAATAAAATAAAATTTATTAAATTACGATTTTTATATTTTATTATCATTATTTTTTATTCATTAATTATTATATTTTACTGTAGTAAAATTTTGTATATATTATTATATAATTATTACAGTAATACATATTAATTAAAATATATTATATTAAGGTTATAAAACGTTATTATTGTTATATTATGTTATTACTTATATTTAGTTGTTATTACTATAAGTAAAAATATTTAAAAAGAAAATTGTAATAATAAAATAATTATTGAATTGATTAATAATTGCTTACTGAGATAATATGTATAAAATTGATAATGTGATAATTAGATAATAACGATATAATGATGATAATCATGATAAAAAATTATAAAAATTCTGTCCATATATATAAAAAATAAGAAGATCTCAAAGTCGAAAAAGCGGAATCTAGCGAATAAGCCTTTGAATAATAAATATTTTTATTCATTTGATAATTCGGCAATTGTGGTAATAATGTAATAATTACATGAATTCTATAATCAATAATAATGATGATATAAAAGTGAGAATAAAGAGATTTGGATCCATGATGATTATTAGTATTAACATAATTATAATTATTCATTATATCATTATTATCATTATTATCAATAATTTTAGTTATTATTCTTATTATTATTATTATTATTTTTATTATTATTATTATTATTTTTTAATTAATTTATTATTAATTAATTTATTATTATATTATTATTATTACTTTAATTTTAGATTAATGCAAAAATATATAATATGTATAATAATAATAAATAATATATATAATTTATATATAAATTGTTATAATATTGCTATTGATATCATTATTTTATTATTATATTATTATTATTTTATGTATATATTTAATATTATTATGATATTAATACTATATTATATTATTTTAATTTAATTTATTAAATAATGATTATAAAACTTATTATTGTTATTATATTGTTATTACTATCATTATTGTAGTTTTTATTAGTATAGTGTAAAACATATATTATTATGCATATTTCAATAATAATATATTATTGCAATATATGATAAAATTAATAAATGATAATATGATGATAAGATAAGAATGAATATAATAATGATGATAATAATGAGATAATGATGATAATGATGATGATAACGATATAATGATATAATCATATATAATATATAATAAAATTGTGTCCATAATAAAAAAAAAGAAAGAAAAAAATCCAAATCAAAAAGCGGCAAAATCTAGCGAATATAGCCTTTTGAGAGTAACTCCAAATGACGTTTTCCATTATTGATGATTCTGGCAATTATTAGGGTAATAATGATAAAATAAATATTAATCATGAAATAATGATGATAAAAAAGTGAATAAAGAATTGAATAAATGTTGATATTATAAATTACTAATCATATTGATTATCATTAGTATCATTATTATTATTATAATTATAATAATGATATAATTACTAAATCTATTAATCATAATTATGAATATAAAGTAAATAAAGAAATTTGATAACATAATGATGATGATTATAATATATATATGTTATTATATTTATTTTTTATTATTATTCCTATATTATTATTATTATTATTATTATTATTATTTATTTATTATTAATATATTATTATTATTATTATTTATTATATTATTACTTTATTATTAGTATTATTGCCAAAAAATATGATAACTGTAATATATCAAATAATAATAATCTATTAGTATATACTAATTTTTATTATTATTATTATTATATTATTATTTATTATTATCTATTATTTTACTGTATATATTGTAAAATAATTATTATATATATTACAGTAATATAGTATTAAAAAATAATATAAATAATATATAATAAAACGTTATTATTGTTATTTATTGTTATTACTATATTATTGTCGTTGTTATATATAATGTAAAATTATATTTATAATGCATATTTGGAAAATAATTGATAATAATGCAATAATTATATAATAATTCAAATAGATAATGATATATAATGATATAATGTTGATTATAAAGATATGTAATAATGATGATAATCTTTATAATTGTGATAATAACAGAATTGCTTCTTATATATAAAAAAGGATAAAAAAAAAAATTCCAAAATTCGAAAAGCGAAAATCTAGCGAAATATAGCCTTTTGAGAGTAGACTCCAATGACTTTTACTCATTGAATTGGATTATTAGGTAATAATGATATATTAACCAGAATTCTATACCATGACAATAATATGATAAGAAATAAAATTTTGGAAAATTGATAATTATTAAATTACTTTTATATTAAATTTCATTATTACTCTATCATCATTATTATTATTATTATTATTATTATTATTATTATTATTATTATTATTATTATCATTATTGTTATTATTATTATTATTATTATTTTTACTGGTAGTATAATTGTAAAAATAATTATTATAACAGTAATAATTACAATAATAACGATATTAATTTAAATAATGATATAAATAATGATTCTAAAAACGTTATTATTGTTATTATTATTGTTATTACTATTATTATTGTAGTTGTTATTAGTATAGATGTAAAATTATATATTATAACTGCAATAATTGCAATAATAATGATAATAATTCCAATAATGATGATATAATAATAAAATGATGATAATAATGATAATGATGAAATGATGATAACGTAATAATGATGAATCATGATAATAAGAGATAAAAGGAATGTGTCCATATATAATAAAATAAATAAAAAAAAAAAAAGAAAAAAAGGTTAAATGCGAAATTAACATTTCTAGCGAACTAAATGACTTTGGTTACCATCATTACGTTTTTTCCATTATTTGATGATACTGCAATTATCAGAAATAATTGATTAATAATACCATAATTGATATAAATGATTACAAAATGATGATAACATTGAGTATTAAAGAATTTGGATAATTTGACTGTATTATATTATTACTATTATCATTATATTATATTATTATTATTATTATTATTATTATTATATTATTATATTATTATTATTATTTATTATTACTTTAATTATTAGTATTATTGCCAAAAAATATATTATAACTGTAATAATAACAATAATAATAATAATAAGTATAATTATAATAATACTAATTGTTATAATATTGTTGTTAATATTATTGTTGTTATTATTATCATTATTATTATTTTTACTGTAGTATAATTGTAAAAATAATTATTATAACAGTAATAATTACAGTAATAACGATAATAATTGCAATAATGATTGATATAATGATGATGATAATGATGATAATGATGATAATGATGATGATAACGATAATAATGATGATAATCATGATAATAATGATGATAATAACAGGAATTGTGTCCATATATAATAAAAAAAGGTAAAAGAAAAAAATCCCAAAAGTCGAAAAAGCGGCAAAATCTAGCGAAATATAGCCTTTTGAGAGTAGACTACAAAATGACGTTTTTTCCATTCATTTGATGATTCTGGCAATCATTAGGGTAATAATGATAATAATTACCAGAATTCTTTTAATCATGACAATAATGATGATAAAAGTGAGAATAAAGAGAATTTGGATTATAATTTGATGATTATTATTAATATCTTATTATCTATTATATATATCATTATTATATATTATTATTATTACTATTATTATTATTATTATTATATTATTATTATTATTATTATATTATTATTTTTATTATTATTATTATTATTATTATA
>NW_023644763.1:0-8490 GCF_015228065.2 Penaeus monodon | reverse complement strand
CAAGTTCACCCCCCACCTTTAGCAGTTCAGCAGGGATATCACATATGCCTGCAGCTTTCCCACTCTTCAGCTTGGAAATCCCCAGCCTAACCTCTGTTAGGGTAGGGGGTTTTCCTCGCTGATGGGTGGGTTCCGCACAGGCACTGCGACATCGCTTGCATCCAAGCTAACTGTTGGAGGTCCACCTGGTACAACTGTTCAAAATACTCAGCCAAACGTTCACGAACCCCAACATGATCTGAGATGATCCATCATCCGCTGATCGGACTGCAGTCATCTGTGAGGAGGGCTTAGGGTTCAGTTTTCTCAGGGTTTGGGTAGGCGGGGCGAAGGTTATTTACCAAGAAATGGCCTTCAACCTCCTCAGAAAGATTCCTGATAGACTGTTCCTTGTCCCTTCCCTCAGCAGTGTCCGAGCCCTACGCACCATGGAACGACGCAAGACTTAAAGGGGGTCGGCAGGCTGTGGGACCCCCCATCCACCTTTTGGGGTTCCCGAGGGCTTTCCCCCCACAAGCTTCTTTGGTTGGGTTGGCGCCTGCCGGGGCGCAGGCGGGACAAGTACACTCTCGTTCCAATCCTGCACCCCGACATTTGCCCTCCCAGCGGGACCCACAGCCCACCTTACTTGCTTGGTGGGAGGGGACAGCACCCCTCCCCCCAGCATTTCCATTTATTTGGACGTTGCCAGAGGGTCATTTGGGGGGAGGAGGAACTGGCAAGGCCCACCTCCCCCGGCCGCCCCATTACCCCGGGGGCTAGGGGGCAGGAGTGGTAAGCCAGCACCATTCCACACGCCCGGGGGGCCTAACTCCTACCAGGGGCCTCTGCTGCTCGAGATCCCCCACAGATTTAGCCTGGGACCGCAAGGTACTCAGTTACCCATGGGTGGCCACGAGGAGGCATTGCAGAAGTCATATCTATGTATGTGTTATATACATAATATAAATGTATATATATACATAAATATATATAATATATTTTATATATTATATTTTTTTTGTGTGTGTGTGGGGGTGTGGGTTGTTTTGGGGTGTGTGTGTGTGTGTGTGCGTGCACATATATGTTTGGGGTGTGTGTGCGTGTATGTATGTATGTGTGTGTATGTGTGTGTGTGTGTGTGTGTGTGTGTGTGCGTGCGCTCATTTTGTGCGTGCACATATTTCTTTGTGTGTGTGTGTGCATATATATTTGTATACATTTATATGTATATATATAAATATAAATACAAATTTTTATACATATATATACACATATATGTATAGCACACACACACACACACACACCACACAAAACACACACACCACACACCCCACACACACCACACATTCACTGAGCGAGATTCTTGACCAGATTTGCCTTCTTTTCCTCTTACTCCGGGCGTTGTGGGTGGGAGGCCCCCCTCGCATCCTCGACGCCCGAGTGCACCGCCCAGAGATCGGGGCAGGAGATCGAATGTTCCCACTCGAAAGAGGTCATCTCATCTCTCCGTAAGACGCTGCTGGGTCGTCTGGCGAAGGAGTGGGGGGCCGAGGATACGTTATTTCCCTTTCATAAACGCGATTTTCTATTCCGGTTTCGAGGATCGTTGGGGGTGCGCAGTCGGGGTTTTGGGGTTACAGCGTCCTGAGAAATTTTCTGTGGCCTTTAAACTTCAGCTGCTAACTAAATATCATGTAAATATCGTGTAAATATATATAAATTTAAATTTCTTAACTTTTGTTTTATTACTTTTTCTCTGACTGAAACACTTACGGGTTTGAATATCTCACCTTCTCATCCCATTCATTTTGAAATATAGCACAGATGAGATTGAGATCTTTTTCACTTTTTGAACAATACTAAAGAATTAGATACACAAGCTCTGTTTTTTGAATCAATCGTCCATGTTCCTTTTTTTTTATTAAGCATTTTGTGTAGAACACTAAACAAATATTTGTTTTCGTACAAAAATCCCAAAACACTTGTCAATCAATTGTTACAAGATACATAATGACACAGAGATGCGTGTTACTAAAAGTCTGCAGATTGGGTATTAAACATATCTTTTGCGGGGTTACGAAAAAAAAAAGATTAAGTTCTCTTTTTTTTTTTCTACGAAAGGGGGGTGTGATGGCGTATTCCCAAAATGTAAAAAAATTTTAACGTTGCGGGCTTTTGCTGTTTATAAAATTTTTCGAATCCAAAGAAAAATATTAAGCTTACTAAATAATCAAAAAGCAAAAACCCCTGTCACGTATGCTCGCTAAAATTTAAGAAAAAATTTTTTAAAACTCTAAAAATGTGGGCCATGTCCACCATTCTTCTGAGAATACTAAAAAAAAAATTTTTCACAGCCCCCGTTTGTTTTTGCACACTATTTCACGGATATTTCATTCTCCCGTAATTTCTTCAACCTATATCATTTTGTGTGGTGGGGAGTGGTGGTGTGGTGTGTGGTGGTGTTGGTGTGTTGTGTGTTTGTGGTGTGTGTGTGTGGTGTGTGTGTGGTGGTTTGGGGTGTGTGTGTGTTTGGTTTTTGTGTGTGTTTGGTTTGTTTTTTGGGGTGTCTGTGTGTCTTAATATATATATATATTTATAATATATAAATATATAATATAATATATTATATATATTATATATTTTATATATATATATAATATATATATATATATATATATATATAATATGTTTGTGTGGGTGTGGTGTTGTGGGTGGGTGTTGTGGTGTGTGTGTTATATATATAATTTTAATAATATATATATAAAATAATATAATTATATTGGTTTGTGTGTTGTGTGGTGTGTGTGTTTGTGTTGTGTTGTGTTTTTGGTTTTGTAAAATTTTAAAATTTTAAATATATAATTATATATATATTATATATATGTGGGTGGTGTGTGTGTTTTTGGTGTGTTTTGGGGTGTGGGGGGTGTGTGGTGGTGCGTGTTGGTGTGTTGTTTTTAGTGTGTTGTGTCATATTATTATAATAAATTTTAATATATATATTATAATATTTTATTATATATTATATAGTCACACCCCCCCAAAAACACCACACACACCAAACCCCGCACACACCCCCCCCACCCCCACCACCCACCCCACAACACACAACACACCCACACCACGCACACCAACACACACCACACACAACAACATAAGAGACAAGCTGGGGGTATGGAGTCAAATGGCGTCTGCACAGCGATAATTGTTTTGGGCAACGACAAATTTTTCGATTGGGTATATGGAAAAGTCTCTGCCTAAGCTGCCCAAAATTCTCAGTGAGATGAATCTGGCAATTTTGGGTGGATGTGGCCGGCGTATCTCGGGTTGGGGTTGCAAAACACCCCTTCTCGACATACCGTCGGAGGGGTTTGTTTTATCCGGGACGGGGGAAATGACCCCAGGTCGTAGAACACTGGCTCTACCATGTAAAAACATACGTTAAAGATTTCCATGTGGGTAACCCTGTGACCCGACTCCGTCAACCTCCAATTTTCGTCTGTGCTCCCCAAAAAACAGTCCAGTAGTTTTGACATATGCGGTACTTGTAATGAAATCCCACCTGATTTTGCCAAAGAACAAAAGGGGGTCCAAAGCCCCCGGGTTAGTACGTGGTAATTTTGGGCCTCCATCCGAGGGGTTGGCGGTTCGGCCCCCCCCCAGGCCGGAATTTGTAATTGCGTTGGAGGTTATGTGTGGCTGGGCACCACGGCGGGTAAGGCTAGGTTGACCCCGTCACAACACTGACCACTTGAGCGGTCGGCATTGTGATGGGCCCGGCTCCCCTCTCTAGCCCGGGCGAGGCTAAGCTTGCATATCGGACTTGTTTTTAAAGGGGTCCAAAAGTGGAATCGACAGCAGGCCGGGAAGGACACCCCCCCTTTTCCCTTCCTTGCGGGAACGGCCCTTACGGGCTGATTCAGAGCAATGGGAGGAACTAACGGGAGCGCGGGTGGCGTAACCAGATAACCCAAAGGAGCTACATGATCTTTCGGTCTCAAGGCTTTTGCATAGCTTTTTAAAAGAGATGTACCGACCACAGCAATCGGCCTTGGTCTTTGCGTTATCCCGGGGCTTTCGCGTCCCCCTTGTTTTCGCCGCGATCTGTTGCGGCTTATTCTTCCCCCATTTTTTTAAACGAATTTTTGGATGGAAACTCTTTCCCCTTCTTTTTTGGGGGTGCCGGCGTGGGCAAACCTTTTACTCCCGCAGGAGAGGGTTTTCTGGGGGGGCCTTAGAGTGCCTGCCTTTTCGTGTGCTGAGTTTTCCATTCCTTTTTTAGGGCGGGGCTGGCAGCCATCGATGACTGCCACTCTAGTTTTTTGATGGGAATGAATGGCGGGTTTTAAAGACCCCTTCACCTGTCAGGCCCTCAGTTTGGGGTTTCGTCTAAATAACTGTGTAGACGAAACTTCCCCCGTCCTCCCATAGGAACCGCCGGGAAAGTTACTTTCTCCCTCCTGGGTGAAAGGGCCTTGGGTGGCTTTTTTCGAGGATGAAGGAATTTACTTGAAAGGTGCAGGACCTCTTTTCCCCTACTGAAGTGAAAAATTTGGGGGGTGGCTTTTTCAGAAGAAGGGGGATTCACTTTAAAAAAGATACAGGTCCTCTCCCGCTCACTGAGGTGAAAAAACCCTTTGGGGTGGTTTTTTCAGGGGGTTGAGGGAACCCCTGGAAAAAGTGTAAGAGCCCCTTCCCTCACCGGGGGTGAAACGCCTTGGGGGCTGTTTCAGGGAAAAAGGTTTCACTTTGAAAAAAAGGCCCCCCTCCCTCACTGAGGTGAAACACCTTTGGGTTTTGTCCAGAGGGTTAAAAAAAACCCCCGGGAAAGTAAAGAGCTTTTTTTCCCCCTGGGGTTTAAGCAACATTTGGGGGGCTTCAGAGGGATAGAAAAAGGGGTTCCAAAAAGATCCTGTGGGTGGGGGGGCACCCCTCGGGTCTCTCCCCGGGGGTTTACACTACCCACGTTTTTGGAGACGGGAGTCCTGGGGTTTGAGCGATGCCGTGAATGAGTAGCCCTGCCGCTAGCAACACCCCCCCTTTGGCCTCTTTTTCCAGCAAGACGGGGGCCTGTCCCGGCCCCGGGCAGGGCAAACGACTGGTCTCTTCAGGGGGAGGGGCAAGCAGTCATTCGCCCTTGATCTCCACTGGGCCGTGGTGCCCTTATAAAGGTATTTGGGTGCTTATTCTCTATCACCCCTGTAGTGTTAGGAACAGCCTAACACCGTTTTTCCTTTTTGGGGGTCCGTGGTGGGTGGGGGGTGGGATGAAAACCGTCCAAATACATGGAAAAAAAAACAAAAAAAAAACACGAAGACCAAGTTGAGACCCAGCAAGGCCCCGACCAGGGGGCCCCTGAAGCCATCATGCCTCCTGGTGGCAAAGAAAAACCCCGTGCCAGATGGGGCAAGATAGAAAAAACATCTATGTATTACTTGTCCAACAGATGACTCCGTGCTGGCCCTCCAGGGGCACACCCAAGCCCGGGAAAGGGCTCTGAATTCCCCCAGACACCCCCTGAGAGTTGGGGGCACAAGCGAACACCGAATCGCTGTCCCCCCCGAGCAAGTGGTCCCAAAGGGCCCGAGACCAAGCGTTTCCCCCAAATCAAAGTGCAGCAAAACCAAAAGGGTCGACAATGCCCACCAATTGGTCAGGGCATTTGGGGAGCCAACGCAAAACGGTTATCAACCGATTCAAGAGATCAAGCTACCCTTAATTTCCTGAGGAAAAAGAAAAGCTAAAAGATGGGGGAAAATGGTCTCTCACCCCTGAAACCCGAGGGAAAAAAAAGTCAAGATGGTGACTTGGCTTCTCAGTCTTTTTTGTGGTGGAATGATCACATCACACCCACAGGGCGGGAGGCTTCCCCAATGTCAAAGGAAAAAACTCCAACCAGGCAAGTTTTGGGACCATGAAAAGGGTCCCAACTCTACCCTTTATTGGGTAACTGGGGCACCTACAAAATCAGAGGTAGTGCCCCATCCTTTCAGTGTTTCAAGTGCCAAAATACGGAACCACCGGTAGCTGCACCGCCAAGCTTAAATTGGGGTTCTGTAGAAAAGGCACCAACCCGGGGTGTCCCTAAAGGGTAACAAACCCCGCCAAGGCCCAACTGTCCAAGGGGCACCCCCTGGACCTGGCTGCTCGTCGGGGCGACTAAGGGGGCCCCAAAAGAAGCGACCAATTTTGTTCCTCCCCCCCGGGCCCCTTGTCTGGGGGGAAAAGGGGAAAGGGGGGAAAAGCCCCCCCCACCGAAACCGGATTTTCCAAAAATGAAAAAAAAAAATGGTTCAGACAGCCATAAAAAACCTCCCAAGAGACGATGCCCTTTCCCCTCATGTGGAAGACATGACTTCCTATTGATGTTTTGGGTAAGCAGTAGAAACGGCTTTGGGGAAGGGGAGTGAAGAGGCCAAAAGGCCACAGTCGCCATGATGGCAAAACCCAAAAAGTCGGTCCTGAAAGGGGAAAGGGAAGCTGGAGAAGCCAAAACCGCCCCACTCTCACCCCCACCCCCCCCAAAGGAAGCCCCTTTTCCGTGGTGGGGGCTTGAGGTCCCAATGATTGGTGGCCGGGCCGAGGGCTCCCATACGGGGGGGTCACCCTGAGGATGAGACAAAATGGTTTCCCGTCACCAGGCCTAAGACGGGAGGTGTACCCACCCCTGGTTTATTCCCTCTTGGACCAGGGAGAAAATTCCACGTGTGTTTGCCTCGTGGCATCCCCCATTACCAGGAGACAGGATCCTGGAGGTTGATGTGCTGCACGCGCACCCGCAGCTAGCAACACACCTCTTTTGGGCCTTTTTTTTGGTTAGAGGGGGGTTGATCAAGGCCCCCGGGCAATCAATCGGTGGTCAAATATGGCTGGGTCAAACGGCACATTTAGTGGGAGCGCATAGGTCCCGCGATGCCATCAGTACTGTAATGTGGGGGTATATTTCCTCATTTCCCCAGTGGCTGTTTGGGGATTTGAAAACCCCCCTATAGCTTCCCCTCGTTGGACCCGGTGGGTGGGGGGGTAGGAAATGAAGAATTCTAATTTTTATGAGTATACAAATTTACAAAGATCTAGCTCTCTCCTTACGCCGCGCAATCCCTTGATCTTCTCTCTGGAAAAACAACGTTCACTGGACCTTTCCCGCTTCCAAAGGGGAAGAAAAGGGGAAACGAAAGGGGGCCCCGGGGTCCCAAACAGGTAAAAAAGGGGAAAAGTTTTTCCCCAACATAAGGGATTTACCTTTGGTAAATTGAAAGATTTCTATGTAAGTACCGGTAGTGAAGACCATTTTATGGTGTATCAAATGGATCTTGCCCCTTTTTTAAGTTTATGGAAAAGTTGAAATATGTCAAGTGATCCTCGCATCCCCCACACGAGATGGTAGCCTTAGTTTAGTTTATCACCAAAGAGTGGGGCCCTCTCTGGGCGATATGCAAAATTCCTGGGGGTAAGTTCTGCTTCCCTCAAAAACCCTCAACAGGTTTTAAGGGGGAAATTTTCTTTTTCCCCCAATGATGGGTATTCTGAAAAAACTGTTAGAGGACTAGAAAATTTAATGTAGTGGCAGTAAAACGTTTTAGGAAGAAAGTTGATGGTTTGGAACAGTCGACACCAGCTCTTCTTCTAACTTTTAACACATTAGTCCTTCCAGAATCGGTTAAGTTAGCATGGTACCACCTCAAGGTAAAGCCATATGTGCCCAACCCTATGCGATGCTTCAACCAAGGTTATGGGCATGGAGCCAACTCTTGCCGTTTTAAAGAAAATGGACAACCAAGAGTATGTGTAAAGTGTGGTACAACAGGTCATCAAGGAGATGACAACTGTCCAGGTCCAATATGCTGTTACACTGCAAAGAAGCTCATGAAGCTTCTTCAAAGCAATGTAAAAGGTACAAATTTGAAAAAAGGAAGTATTGGTAATAAGGAGCAAGGAGAAAGTAGTTTTCCAGAGGCAAAGCGACGTGCCCGTGTGCTGTTTGCACAGCCAGGTAGGTCCTTTGCTTCGGTTCTAGCCCATCCTCCTTCCCACCAACCCTTGCCCTCCAATGCTTCTACAGCACACACTCTGCCACTTCTCTAAACCTCAGTCCCAAGTTGCTGACACTGCCTCTGGTGAGTTGTTCCACCAGAAACGGTGTAGGAGTGAGGAGTCTATTGAGGAGACTCCTCCTCCCAAAATAAGGTCTTAGGAGCCATCAGGCAAGGCTCCAGAGGCCTCAGCGGTGACAGCTCCAGCTGCCACCACATCCACAGGAGCCTCTGGGTGCTAGGCAGAATGCTCCTAAAGTAAAGGCTCAGGCACGCCCTTTGCCCAGGCAAAAGAATCCTGAACCTGTCCAAGGGAAACCTGTGGAACTAGTTCCACAGGTAAACAACATTAAAAAGGTACTCCCAGGATCCTGGAAAGGGACAGCCTAAAGGTGTGAGGCAAACCTTGACCACAGGTTGCTGCAAAACACCTATGAAGAAATTATCTAAAGAACTGGATACCTAATCCAATGAA
>NW_023644762.1:0-2500 GCF_015228065.2 Penaeus monodon | reverse complement strand
TGTTGTGTTGTTTTTGTTGTTATATTATTTTTATTATTATTATTATTATTATCAAACATTATTATTGTTATTATTATTATTATTATGAATACTATTATTATTGTTATTATTATAATTTTCATTATCATTATTCATTATTATTTGTATTATTATATCATTATTATTATTATTATTATTATTATCATTATTATTATTATTTATTATTATTTGTTATTATCATTATTATTTTATTATCATTATTATTACTATTATTATTGTTATTATTATTATTATTATATTATTTATTTTTATTATTATTTTATTATATTATTATTATTATTGTTATTATTTAAATTTTTATTATTATTTTTATCATTATTATTATTATTTTGATTATTACTATTATTATTTTCATTATTTTTACATTATTTTATTTTTACTATTTTGTTTATTGTTTTTTTGTTGTTGTTTTTTTGGTATTATTATTATTATTTATTATTATATTATTATAATTATTATTATTTCATACATTTTTATCATTATTATTATCATCATTATTATTATCATTATTATTACTATTAGTAGTAATAGTATTATTATAATAATAATAATAATAATAATAATTTTTTATATTATTATTATCTTATTGTTATTTATTATTTCTATTGAATTATTATCTTTAAATGTTATTTTGTTATTACTATTATTATTATCATTATATTCATTATAATTATAGCTATTTTTTCACTGCTATCATTAAAAATTTTCATTGGTAATATACTCATTATTGTTGCTGTTGTTGCTGTTATATTGTTTTTGTTATTTTTATTGTTATTATTATTATTTTTTCGTTATTAACATTGTTGTTTTTATTATTTTATTATTATTATTATTATTATTGTTTTTATCTTTATTATTATTTTTATTATTATTATTATCATTATTATTTAGTATTCATATATTATATTATTATTATTATTATTATTATTATTATCATCATTACCATAATTATTTTTATCTTATTATTATTATGATCATAATGATGATAATAATAATCATAATTATCTTTAATACCATCATAATTATCATCCTTTTCCTTCTACGCAATCCTTCAGTGTGAAAATGATGATTCTCATTTTCCTCTCTACTCACAATCCCCCCCCACCACCCTTCCCCAACCCTCCCTTTCCCATCCGCAGAATCTTCCCCATTCTTTGTGAAAATGACACACTTACCTCTATGCCTTGATAAACTTCTTAAGATTGATAATAGGGGATTTACCGCCCGGAAATGACGGTTCTTTCTAAGTCGGGGGGATGGGAACTCCCATCGTAAATCAGAGAAATATGAATCCGCGACTGTGAGACGAAGGAGGAGGGGGAGGAGGAGGAGGGAAGGAGGAGGAGGGGGAGAAAGGGAAGGAGGAGGGAGGTAGAAAGAGAGGGAGGAGGAGGAGCAAAAGCAAAGATAATAAAATAAATGAAAATAATAATAATGATCATAATAAAAGTAGTATAATAATAAAAATAAAAATAATAATAAAAATAATAATAAATGAATGAACAGTAAGTAAATAAATAAAGGAAAGGTGGAGGATGAGGGAAAAAAGGAGAGGTCGAGGTTTGGGGAAAAAAAGGATGAGAAAGAGGAGGGATGGTGAGGAAGAGGGAAAGGAGAAGGAGGAGGAGGAATATTATGAAGATGAAGATGATGAGGTATGGGAATAGGAGAAGGGTGATGGGGAAAGAGGGGAGAATTACGACGAGGAGGAGGAGGAGAAAG
This sequence comes from Penaeus monodon, assembly GCF_015228065.2. Lineage (NCBI taxonomy): Eukaryota > Metazoa > Arthropoda > Malacostraca > Decapoda > Penaeidae > Penaeus > Penaeus monodon. Next base: position 739 of record NW_023644762.1, on the reverse strand, counting down.
AACAAGACGAAAAAGAGGAGAAGGAGGAGGGGAAACAGGAGGAGAAAAAAGATGAGGAATTAGAGGAAGAATGGTGAGATGAGAAGGAAGAGGAAGGAGAAGAAGAAAATGAAAAAGGAGAAAGAGGGGAGGGAAGAAGAAGAGAAGGGCGAGGAGGGAGGAGGAAGAGAAGAAAGGGGGATAACAGGAAGAGGAAGAGGGGAAGGGGGAAATAGAAGACGATGATGATGAAGGAGAGGATGGGGAGAAGAAGAATGTATATGTACGTATGTATGTACTCAGAGACAAGGAGAAAGATCTGTACACGAAAAAAAAGTATGTATGTAAAGTATGTTTCGTGTGTATATGTACGCAAGTACGCATTTAAGTACCTTCATATATATCCTTCGAGATCTCTTCGGGGTACAGTAGTAAGCAACGGTATAAATAAGGAAAAAAACATGACCGAGCGAGAGTGTATGTATGTATGATGTATATGATGTATATATGTGTATGTATGAGTATGTATGTATGTATGTATGTATGTATGTATGTATGTATGTATGTATGTATGAACGTATGTATGTATGTATGCATGAATGTATTATGTATGTATGTATTATGATTATGTATGTATATATGTATATATGTAGAATGAATGTATGTATGTATGTGTAGTCGTCGTCTGTCTGTGTATGATGTATGCAGTATGTGGTAAAAAACAAAAAGGAAAAACAATTTCAAAAGGAAATGATGTATG
>NW_023644761.1:0-8492 GCF_015228065.2 Penaeus monodon | reverse complement strand
AAAATTCGTTTTACTGAAAATTAAAATTCTGTTTAAATAATTTTTTTTTACAATTATACTACCAGTAAAAATAATAATAAATTAAATAAAAACAAAAATGATATTAATAACAATATTATAAAAAATTCGTATTTTTTAAATTAAATACTTTTTTATTTTATTGTTATTATTACAGTTAAAATATATTTTTTGCATAAAACTAATAATTAAGTAAATAAAATAATAATATAATAATAAAAATAATAATAAAATTTAATACTAATAATAATAATAATAATGTGATAAAAATGGTAATAATAATAATAATGATAATAGTAAAAATACTAATAATCATCAAATGTTATCCAATTCTTTTTTATTCTCACTTTTATCATTATTTATTTGTTTAAATAAATTCAAGTAATTATTATCATTATTACCCTAATAATTGCCAGAATCTCAAATGAATGAAAAAACGTCATTTTGGAGTCTACTCTCAAAAGGCTATATTTCGCTAGATTTTCCCGCTTTTTCGACTTTTGGGATTTTTTTTTCTTTTTCCCTTTTTTTTATTAAAATATGGACACAATTCCTGTTATTATCATCATTATTATCTGACAAATCTCATTATTATCGTTATCATCATCATTATCTCATTATCATCATTATCATCATCATTATCATCATTATTGCATTATTTCACATTATTGCAATAATTATCATTATTTTCCCAATTAGTTGCAGTTATAATATATATTTTTACATCTATACAAATAACAACTACAATAATAATGTAATACACAATAATAACATAATAACTTTTTTATAATCATTATTTATATCATTATTTTAATAATATCGTTATTACTGAAATTATTCTTTTTATAATAATTTTTTTTACAATTATACTACCAGCAAAAGTAATAATAGTGATAAAATAACAATAATGATATTAATAACATATTATAAACAATTATATTATTTAATTATACTTATTATTATTATTATTGTTATTATACGTTTATAATATATTTTTTGGCAATAATTAATAATTAAGTAATATAATAATAAAATAATAATAATATAATAATAATAAAAATATAATAATAATATAATAATAATAATATATAAAAATTATAATAATGATAAAAATGAAAATAATAATGATATAGTAAAAATACTAATAATCATCAAATTTATCCAAATTCCTTTATTCTCACTTTTATCATCATTATTTCATGTTTAAATAAAATTTCAGGAAATTTATTATCTTTATTACCCTAATAATTGCCAGAATCATCAAATGAATGGAAAAAACCGTCATTTTGGAGTCACTCTCAAAGTCTATATTTCGCTATTTTTTGGGCCGCTTTTTCGACTTTGGGATTTTTTTTTCTTTAAACTTTTTTTATTATATATGGACACAATTCCTGTTTTTCCCATCTTATTATCATGACTATATCATTTTTCTTTTATCATCATCATTATCATCATTACATCATTATCATCATCATTATCATCATTTTGAAATTATTATCATCATTTTGCAAAAATTTAAATCATTATCATTGCATTATTGCAGTTAAAATTTATATATTTTTCATCTATACTAATCAACTCATAATATAGTAATAACAAAAATTTAATAACATAATAACTTTTTTTATAATCATTATTTATATCTTATTTTAATTAATATCTTATTACTGTAATTATTACTGTTATAATGATTATTTTTAAAATTTTATACTACCAGTAAAAATATAAAAATGATAATAATAACATAATGATATTAATAAATTTTTAAACAATTCGTATTATTAAAAATTAATACTTATTATTATATTATTGTTATTATTACAGTTATAATATATTTTTTGGCAAAAATTTACAAATATTAAAGTAATAATAATAATAATAATATATTAATAAAATAATATAATAATAAAATTATTATAATAGTAATAATAATAATGATTAATAATGGTGATAATGATGATAATGATGATAATAAGTGATAATAATAATGATAATAGTAATAATACTTAATAATCATCAATGTTATCCAAATTCTCTTATTCTCACTTTTATCATCATTATGTCATGATTATTAGAATTCAGGTAATTATTTCATTATTACCTAATTAATTGAAAGAATCATCAATATGATGGAAAAACGTCATTTTGGAGTCTACTCTCAAATGGCTATATTCGCTAGATTTGCCGCTTTTCGACTTTTGGGATTTTTTTTTCTTTTACCTTTTTTTTTTTATTATATATGGCACAATCCTGTTATTATCATCATTATTATCATGACTATTCATCATTTTTTCGTTATCATCATCATTATCATCATTATCATCATTTCATCATCATTATCATCATTATTGCATTATTATCATCATTATTGCAATAATTATAATTATTTATTGCAATTATTGCAGTTATAATATATTTTTTAATTCTATACTAATAACAACTACAATAATAATAGTAATCAACAATAATAATAACAATAATAACGTTGTTATAATCATTATTTATAATCATTATTTTGTAATTAATAATCGTTAAAAAAAAAATTTTAAAAAAACTAAATTATTACTGTTATAATAATGATTTTTACAATTAGACTATCAGTAAAAATAATAATAATGATAATAATAACAAAAATGATATTATAACAATATTATAACAAATCGTATCTTTAATTATACTTATTATTATTATATGTCATTATTCAGTTATAATATATGTTTTGGCAATAATACTGAAATTAAAGGAATAATTAATAATTAATTAATCATAATAATAATATATAATAATAATAATAATATAATAATAATAATAATAATAATAATGATAAATAATGCAATAATTGATAATAATGATATAATAATGAATAGTAATAATACTAATAATCATCAACTGTTATCCAAATTCTCTTTATTCTCAGTTTTATCATCATTATTGGTCATGATAATAGAATTCAGGTTAATTATTATCATTATTACCCTAATAATTGCCAGAATCATCAAATGAATGAAAAAAACGTCATTTTGGAGTCTACTCTCAAAAAGGCTATATTCGCTACGGATTTTGCCGCTTTTCGACTTTTGGGATTTTTTTTCTTTTACCTTTTTTTTTATTATATATTGACACAATTCCTGTTTATTATCTATCATTATTATCATGACTATCATCATATTATCGTATCCTCATCATTTATCATCATTTATCATCATATCATCATCATTATCCTCATTATCATCATCATTATCATCATTATTGCAATTTATCATTCATTATTGCAATAATTATCTTATTATTGCAAATTATTTGCAGTTCTAATTTATATTTTACATCTATACTAATAACAACTACAATAAATAATCGTAATAAACAATAATAATAACAATTAATAAACGTTTTTATAATCTTATTATATCATTATTTAATTAATATCGTTATTACTGTAATTATTACTGTGATAAATTATTTTCAATTATACTACAGTAAAAATAATAAATAATGTTAATAATAACAATAATGCTATAATAACCAATATTATAACAATTCGTATTATTATAATAATTATTATTATTATTATCGTCATTATTACCGTTATAATATATTTTTGGCACTAATACTGATATTAAAGTAATAATAATCATAATAACATAATAATAATAATAAATAAATAAGAAATAATAATATAATAATAATAAATATAATAATAATGATAATAATGATAAATAATGAATAATAATGATAAGAATAATTATAATAGTAATAATTACTAATAATCATCAAATGGTTTATACAAATTCTCTTTATTCTCACTTTTAATCATCATTATTGTCATGAATGAATAGAATTCAGTAATTATATCATTATTACCCTTAATATTGCCAGAATCATCAAATTAAATGGAAAAAACGTCATTTTGGAAGTCTACTCTCAAGGCTATATTTTCGCTAGATTTTGCCGCTTTTTCGACTTTTAGGATTTTTTTTTCTTTTACTTTGTTAGTATTTATATGGCAACAATTCCTGTTATTATCTCCATGATTATCATGAATATCATCATATTATCGTTATCATCATCAATTATCATAATTATTTCATCATTCATTATTATCATTATTGCATTATATCATAATTATTGTAATAATTATTCATTATTTATTGCAATATATTGCAGTTATAATATTAATAGTTTACATCTAAACTAATAACAAACTACAATAAATAATATTAATAACAATAATAATAAACAATAAATAACGTTTTATAATCATTATATACTATTTTAATTAATATCGTATTACTGTTAAATTATTACTGTTATAATAATTATTTTTACAATTATACTACAGTAAAAAAAAAATAATAATAAATAATACCAATAAATGTATTAATAACAATATATAACAATAACGTATTATAAATTATACTTATTATATTATTATTGGATTATACAGTTTATAATATATTTTTGGCATAATACAATAATTAAAGTAAATAATAAAAATAATAATAATAATAATAATAATAATTAATAATAATAATAATAATAAAATAATAATAATAATAATAATAATAATGATAATAATGAGATAATGATAATACTGATAATAGTATAATACTAATAATCAAAAATGTTATCCCAAATTCTCTTTATTTCTCCTTTTATCATCATTATTGTTCATGATAATAGAAATTCAGGAATTATTATCATTATACCCTAATAATGCCAGAATCCGCAAATGAATGGAAAAAATGTCATTTTGGAGTTACTCTCAGAAAGGCTATAGTTCGCTAGATTTTGCCGCTTTTTCGACTTTTGGGATTTTTTTTCTTTTACCTTTTTTTTATTCATATATTCTTTTTTTTTTTTGGACACATCCTGTTATATCATCAATTATTACATTGACTATCATCATTATTATCGTTATCATCATCATTATCATTCATTATCATCCATTATCATATCCTTATATCATTATTGCAGTATTATCATAATTATGTGAATAATTATTCATTATTTTGCAATTATTGCAGGTTATAATATATATTTTTACACTATACTAATAACAACTACAATAATAATAAGTCAATAACCAATAATAATAACAATAATAACGTTTTTTATCATTATTTATATCGATTATTTTAAATTAATATCGTTATACTGTAATATTACTGTTATATAAATTATTTTACAATTATACTACCAGTAAAAAAATAATAATAATATAATAATAAAAACAATAATGATATTAATAACAATATTATAACAATTCGTATTATTATAATTTATACTTATATTATTATTATTGTTATTATTACGTTATAAATATTTATTGCAATAATACTAATAATTAAAGTAATAATAATAATAATAATAATAATAATAATAATAATAATAATAATAATAAAAATAATAATAATAATAATAATAATAATAATAATAACAATGATAATAATGATAATAATGATAATAATGATAATAATAATGATAATAGTAATAATACTAATAATCATGAAATGTTATTAAAATTCTCTTTATTCTCACTTTTATCATCATTATTGTCATGATTAATAGAATTCAGGTAATTATTATCATTATTACCCTAATAATTGCCAGAATCATCAAATGAATGGAAAAAACGTCATTTTGGAGTCTACTCTCAAAAGGCTATATTTCGCTTGATTTTGCCGCTTTTTCGACTTTTGGGATTTTTTTTCTTTTACCTTTTTTTATTATATATGGACACAATTCCTGTATTATTATCATTATTATCATGACTATCATCATTATACCGTTATCATATCATTATCATCATTATCATCATCATTATCATCATTATTGCAATTATTATCATCATTATTGCAATAATTATCATTATTATTGCAATTATTGCAGTTATAATATATATTTTTACATCTATACTAATAACAACTACAATAATAATAGTAATAACAATAATAATAACAATAATAATGTTTTTATAATCATTATTTATATCATTATTTTAATTAATATCGTTATTACTGTAATTATTACTGTTATAATAATTATTTTTACAATTATACTACCAGTAAAAATAATAATAATGATAATAATAACAATAATGATATTAATAACAATATTATAAAAATTTCGTATTATTATAATTATACTTATTATTATTATTATTGTTATTATTACAGTTATAATATATTTTTTGGCAATAATACTAATAATTAAAGTAATAATAATAATAATAATAATAATAATAATAATAATAATAATGATAATAATGATAATAATGATAATAATGATAATAATAATGATAATAGTAATAATACTAATAATCATCAAATGTTATCAAAATCTCTTTATTCTCACTTTTATCATTATTTTCATGATTAATAGAATTCGGTAATTATTATCATTATTACCCTAATAATTGCCAGAATCATCAAATGAATGGAAAAAACGTCATTTTGGAGTCTACTCTCAAAAGGCTATATTCGCTAGATTTTGCCGCTTTTTCGACTTTTGGGATTTTTTTCTTTACCTTTTTTTTTATTATATATGGACACCAATTTCCTGTTATTATCATCATTATTATCATGACTATTCATCATTATTATCGTTATCACATCATTTAATTATTATCATCATTATCATCATCATTATCATGCCATTATTGCACTATTATCATCATTATTGCATAATTATTAGAATTATTATTGCAATTATTGCAGTTATAATATATATTTTACATCTATACTAATAACAAACTACAATAATAATAGTAATAACAATAATAATAAACAATAATAACGTTTTATAGCATTATATATCATTATTGTAAATTAATATCGTTATTACTGTAATTATTACTGTTATTAAAATTATTTTTACAATTATACTACCAGGAAAAAATAAGTAATAATAATAATAATAACAAAATGATATTAATAACAATCTATAACAATTCGTATTATTATAAGTATAATATTATATTATTATTGTTATTATTCCAGGTCTAATAATAGATTTTTGGCAATAAGTACTAATAATTAAAGTAATAATAAAAAAATAAGATAATAAATAATAATAATAATAATAATAATATAATAATAACAATAATAATATAATAGTAATAATACTAATGATCATTCAAATGTATCAAATTCTCTTTATTATCACTTTATCATCATTATTGTCATGATAATAGAATTCAAAGAAATTATTATGCATTTATTAACCTATAATTGCCAGAATCATTCAAATGAATGGAAAAAAACGTCATTTTGGAGTCTACTTCTCCAAAAGGCTATATTTTCGCTAGATTTTTGCCGCTTTTTCGGACTTTGGGGATTTTTTTCTTTTACCTTTTTTATTATATATGACACAGTTCCTGTTATTATCATCATTATTATCTGACTATCATTCATATTTATCGCCCCCACCTTATCATCATTCATTATCATCATGATCATCATTATCATCATCATTATCCATCATTATTGCATTATATCATCATTATTGCAATTAATTATCATTATTATAGCAATTATTGCAGTTATAATATATATTTTTACATCTATACTAATAACAACTACAATAATAATAGTATAACAATAATAATAACAATAATAAGTATAATATTTTTATATCACATAATAATAACAATAATAAAGTTATTATAATTATACTTATTATTATTATTATTGTTATTATTACAGTTTAATATTTTTTGTATTTTATTGGAATAATATAATATAATTAAATAATAATAATAAAATAATAATAATAAAATAATAATAATAATAATAATAAAAAATGATAATAATATTCAGAAATAATGATAATAATGATAATAATGATAATAATAATGATTAAAGTAATAATACTAATAATAAATCAAATGTTATCCAAATTCTTTTTATTCTCACTTTTATCATCATTATTGTCATGATTATAGAATTCGGGTAATTATTATCATTATTACCCTAAAAATTGCCGGGAATCATCAAATGAATGGAAAAACGTCATTTTGGGTCTACTCTCAAAAGGCTATATTTCGCTAGATTTTGCCGCTTTTCGACTTTTGGGATTTTTTTTCTTTACCTTTTTTTATTATATATGGACACAATTCTGTTATTATCATCATTATTATCATGACTATCATCATTATTATCGTTATCATCATCATTATCATCATTATCATCATTATAATCATCTTTATCATCATTATTTGCAATTATTATCATCATTATTGCAATAATTATCATATTATTGCAATTAGCAGTTATAATATATATTTTTACATCTATACTAATAACAACTACAATAAAAATAGTAATAACAATAATATAACAATAATAACGTTTTAAATCTTATTAAATCATTTTTTAATTTAATATCTTTTTATTACTGAAATTATTACTGTTAAAATAATTATTTTTATAATTATGCTACCAGTAAAAAAAATAATAATGAAATAAAAACAAAAT
>NW_023644760.1:2500-8492 GCF_015228065.2 Penaeus monodon | reverse complement strand
ATAATATATAATATATATAATATATATATATATAAATAGTTATTATATATATAATATAGATATATATATACATATAATATTATATAAATAGATATATATACTATATATACATATATATATATATATATAATATATAATATATATATATATATATATATATAAAATAATATAACATACACACACACACACATACACACACATACACACACACACACAACCATATATATATATATATTTTATATATATATATATATATATATATATATATATATATATATATATATATATATTATATATATATATATATATAGTATATATATATATATAGAGAGAGAGAGAGAGAAAAAGAGAGAGAGAGAGAGAGAGAGAGATAGATATAGATATAGATGTAGATATATGATATATAGATATAGATAAAATATATATAGATATATAGATATATAGATATATATATATATATATATATATATATATATATATATATATATATATAGGTATATATATATTATAATATATATATATATATATATATATTATATATATATGCATATATATATATATCACACACACACACACACACACACACACACACACCACCCCACAACATATATATATATATATATATATATATATATATATCTCTATATCTATATAGATATTTTATATATTATATATATATATATATCATAATACATAGATATATAGATATATATATTATCTATATATATATACTATATAATATACGTACATAATATATGTATATATATATATAAAATATATATATAATATATTATATATATATATAATAATATATATATATATCTATATATAGTATATATAGAGGGATATGACGTAGCCGACACACACTTACCACAAAAACACAAACACAACACACACATACACTTATAATATATGTATATTATGTATATATATGCCAATATCTTCTATTTCTATCTATCTATCTATCTATATATAGAATATATGTATACATACATACATACTATATATATATATAGATATCTATATATTAAATATATATATATAATATATATATGTGTGTGTGTGTGTGTGTGTGTGTGTGTGTGTGGTGTGTGTCTGTGTGTGTGTGTGTACGTGGTTTATGTGTCCGTGTTTGTGTGTGTAGGTATGTATGTATAAATGCATGGATATATATAGTATATATTATATATATATTACTTATATATATAGGTATACATATAATACTGCATGTAATAGCATAACATAATGACCATATACGACACACATACACACACAACACCAAGACAAGGTCGAGACCACAAAAACACACACACACACACACGCATATGCTTTGTGTCTTTGCGTCACATATATATGTAATATATATATAATAATATATAGATATATATATATATATATATCTATATATATATATATAAATATATATATATATATATATAATATATATATATATATATATATATATATACATTATACAGTATATGTGACGACACAGACACACACATACAACACAAACATATAATTCATCTTATATGTATATTATCTATATATATATAATATATATATATCTATAGATATAATATATATATATATATGTATATGGTATATGTAATATATATTATGTATATGTTATATATGTAATATGTATAAGTATCTATGTATATTTATATATATATATATATATATATTATACTATATATTAATGAATATGACTGAGATATATTTTATGTATAATATATGTATAGTGTATATATGTATCATATATAGTATATATATGTATATATGTATGTGTGTGTATTTATGTATATATGTATAGATTTTATATATATACGAATGTATATATGTAAATATTTACGTATATAGATATGTGTATATAAGTATTCATATAGATGTAAGAATAATGACTAGATATGCGTATTTTAAATGGTAGATATGTATGTCCTTTACTGATGCATGTATGTGTAATTAATGGCCCACTCATAGATAGCGACTAGTTTTGAGATCCCGGTCAGAGTGATTTGTCATATATGTAATCATTATGCATTATTCATTTTTCCCTTATATTTTTTTTTGGTAACAACCTTCTTCGGTTTTTGAATTCCTAATCAATTTCCAGCGGTGCCCAGCGAGTGTGTGTAAAACTTCGCTGATCTTATTCCATGTATGAGTAGATAGGTAATGTCCCTATGGAGGTAATTTAGATCCTAGTTACACACTCGTTTTAGTGGGTCTTGTGGCATTGTTGGTTTTAGCACTGTTCCTCCAGTTTCTACAATACCTGGAGTGACGTAGGTTCAGAGTCCTGATCAGGGAGGTTTTTGTTATATTGTATGCCCATGTATATAAATATTTAATGTACATGTACATATAGCGTATAAATATTTGTGTAAATGTAGCATATATGATATAAATATTTATGTACATGTATATATATGTATATATAGAGGTTTATACATAATTATGTATATATATCTACATAATTATGTATGTATATCTACATAATTATGTATATATATCTACATAAACATGTATGTATATCTACATACTTATGGCATGATATATCTCACATAAAACATGTATTATAGTCTGATGTGTATACGTGTCAGTGCTTCGGCTCAGGGATGATGTATGGAATGTGGTAGACCATAAATGTTTGTGCTTGCCTCCGTCTCGCTTGTAGCTGCCACCGCTGGCTAGCCTGATCGAAAAAAGGGAGCAGGCCTTTTGCATAAGTCTCCCCTGCCAGTTCACAGCCTGTCCGTCATCGAGCTGCATATATATATATACATTTATATTTATTTATATACCATGTTAATATATATATATATATATTATATATATATATATTAGTATATTATATATATAATATTTATGTATATGTTTATATATATACTATTATTCTATATAATATATATATATTGATATATATATATATATATATATATATTTAAATATTATATATATTATATTATATAATATAGTATATATATAGATATATATGTATATTATATAATTTATATATATATAATTATATATAATAATGTATATATATTAATATTATACTATATATATTTGTGTGTGTGTGTGTGTGTGTGTGTGTTTGTATGTTGTGTGTGTTTGTGATGTGGTGTGTGTATGTATATATGCCATATATATATTGTATATATATACATATAACATACACCCATAACACACACATACCACACACACAACAACACAGCACACACACACACACAGTATATATTTATATATATATTATATTATATATATATATATATATTATAATATATTATATATATGATATATGTGTATATATTATATATATTGTATATATGTATTATGTATATATATATATTATGTATATATATATTATATGTATATAATATATATATATATTATGTGTGTGTGTGTGTGTCATCTCTTTTTATATATGTGTCCTATGTGTGTGTTTTGTGTGTGTGTGTGTGTAGTTGTATCTCTCTCTATATATTAATCTCTATCTATATATCTCATATCTATATATATATCTTATACATATATCATAGATCATATATTATCATATATTCTTATCTCATATATCTTTCTACATATCTCTAAATATTAATATATAACACACACACACATCACACACACACACACACAGGCACCCAAAAACCACACACCACACACACACACACAGACAACACACACACACACACACACACTAAGCACACAAAACACACGCACACACACCACAGACACACCACACACAGAAACACACACACATATTATATGTATGTAATATATATATGTATATAATATATATTAATATATAGTATATATATTATATATATATTATTACACACACACAACACACACACACACAAACACACACACACACACACACACACACATATATATATATATATATATATATATATATATATTATATATATATATACTATATTACATTATATATATATAAGAAAAAAAAAAAAAAAAATATCTATATATATATATATATATTATATATATATATATATATATATCATATAATATACACACATTATATATAAATACATTAAATACATATACACACAACATCATATTATTAATCATTTCGATCATTTATCTATCATCATTATCATTATTATTGCAATATTATCATCATTATTGCAATTATCATTATTATTGCAATTATTGCAGTAATAATATATATTTCTTACAACTATAATAATAACACCTACAATAATGATAGTAATAACAATAATACTAAACAATAATAAAGTTTTTTATAATATTATTTATAATCATTTTTTAAATAATATCGTTTATTAATTTAACAGTAATTATACTGTTATGATAATTAGTTTATTACAATTATACTACTAGTAAATTTTTTTAAAATTAATAATGATAATAATAACAATAATAATATTAATACAATAGTATAACGATTAGTCTTATTATCAATTATAACTTATTTTATTATTGTTATTATTACAGTTATAATATATTTTTTTGGCAATAATACTAATAAAATTCCCTACTACTAGACTACTCACTACTAACTACTACTATTACTACTACTCACTACAATAATAAAAATATCATAATAAATTACTAATAATAAATATTATTATTATTAATAATAATAATGATAATATAATAATAATGATAATAATAATGATATAGTAAATAATATTAATAATATCAAATGTTTTTCCAAATTATCTTTATTTTTCTCACTTTTATCATCATTATTGTCATGCTTTAGAATTTTCTGGTATTTATTATCATTATTACCCTAAAAATTGTCAAATATCTCAATGAATGGAAAAAACGTCATTTTTGATATACTCTCCCTCTAAAGGGCTGTATTTTCGCTAATTTTCCCGAATTTTTTCGACATTTGGGATCTTTTTTTTTCTTTTACCCCCTTTTTTATTATATCTGGACACAATTCCTGTTATTATAAATCATTAGTATTATGATTTATCATCATTATTCTTCGTTACTATCAAATCGTTTTATCATCATCATTATCACAATCATTATGGCAATTATTATCATCATTATTTGCAATTATTATCTCATTATTTCAATTATTATAATTGTTATTGCAATTATTGCGGTTATAATATATATTTCTACAACTATACTAATAACAACTACAAAAGTAATAGTCATAAGAATAATAATAACAATAGATGACGGTTTTTATAATAATTATTTATACTCATTATTTTTAATTAATTATCGCTATTATGTAATTATTCTGTTATAATAATTATTTTTACAATTATAATAACTAGTAAATTACAATAATATGATAAGAATGACAATAAAATATAATAACAATATTATAAACGATTAGTATTTATTATTATTATCTTATTAGTATTATTATTGTTATTATTACAGTTATAATATATTTTTAGGCGATAATACTAATAATTAAAGCAATAATAATACTAATATAACAATATTAATAATAATATATATAATAATAATAATAATAATAATAATAATAATATAATAATAATAATAATAATAATAATAATGATAATATGATAATATAATAATATTTATAATCAAATGTTATCCAAATTCTCTTTATTCTCACTTTTTATCATCATTATTTGTCATGATTAATAGAATTCTAGGTAATTATTATCACTTTTTGACCCTAATAATTGCCAAATCACCAAATGAATGGAGAAAAGTTCATTTTGAGTATACCCCTCTAAAAGCTATATTTCGCTAGATTTTGCCGCTTTTTTATCGACTTTTGGGATTTTTTTTTTCTTTTACCTTTTTTATTTATATGAACAAATTCCTCTTATTTACCCCCCATCATTATTATCATGATTAATATATAAATATATATATAATTATATATATATATATATTTATATATAATCATGATAATAAGGATGATATAATAGTTTGTGTCCATATTAATAAAAAAGTAAAGAAAAAAATCCCAAAAGTCGAAAAAGGGGGCGGGAGG
>NW_023644759.1:0-8492 GCF_015228065.2 Penaeus monodon | reverse complement strand
GGTTTTAATTTTTTCACGTAGGGAGGAAAACCCGAACATCGGGCAACTCTAGACAACCCCCCAATACCTTTTAAAAATTTTCTTTTTTGGCTACTTTTGATAGTAGACTAAATTTGGAAAAACCATGGTCAGAAAGAATAAATTCAAAAGCACAAATTTATTAAAGTGATTTGGTTAAATGGGGATGATAGACTCTTGCAAATTTAAAAAGCCCTGATTGGGCTAAATAGTTTATGGGTAAATCGTGTTGGTTCGGATCGGAAAATTTGAAAGGTTGGACGTCAGAAGCCTTTTTGCGTGTGTGTCTTGGAGCCGAAGTGCACCGGATCGGCGTCTGAGGTGGGTCGGAGTACCTCCCCTCCGACTCGACGCGGCCATTTACCTTAAAAAACTTGCCGCAAAGGGGGCTCGAGCCCGAACCACCCTAAGGCAATAGGGCATTAGGCCCTTTTCCCCGAGACCCAGACCTCGCGAAAAAGTCGGTATGATCTCCTACCATCGATCCCGGTTAAACAAAATGGGCCCCAGGGAAACCCCCAAATTTCAAGGGAACCCGGGTTTCCATCAAAAAGGCCATGGCGCCGGGGGTGGAGGTACGCCAGAGGCGGGGAACCCTTGTTAAAATCTCCCTTTTTTTCATTATATACGAGGGGCCCCAAGACAAAGGGTGGGGGGGGGTGTAGGGCGACTGAAGTGAACAAGTTCAGACCCCAAATATACTCGATCTTTTTTGCTGAATTTTTGCCATGATAAAGCCAGATTTTGCACTATCGGACCCGATAGAATAGTTTTTTTTTGATTCCTTAAAGTTCACTTAAGCCATTAAAAATTTTGAAAACCACCAAAAGAACTTTTTGGGAATATTTCGTAAGCTACATGGGGCCAACAAATCAATCAAGCAAATGGGTACCAGGCCACTTGTACCCTGGGAAGACGGGGTGAAAATTAGCCGGGGAATGGGATCTACCAGCATAGTCCCTACAGATCTCAGGGTTTTTTGTTTTTATAAAAGCAAAAAACACCCCTTTGGGAAAAGGGGTGGACCACCCCAAAACACCAACAATAAAAACCCAAAAAATAACTGTGGCACAGCCCACAGGAAAGAGAAGGGGGGAGGTGGGTTGGCCCCCCTAGGGTAACAGCCCAAAATTTTAACCCCCCTCATCCCATATGAAAAATTCCCCCCAAGTGCAAATGCCCACACGAAAACCCCACTACCCAAAACTAAAAACTTCAAAAAAATAAAAAAAGAAAAAAAAAAAATTATTTAAAAATAAAAATTAATTTACAAAAATTTTATCAATGAGAAAAAATAATCAAAGTAAAACACTTTTTAAAGGGGACAAACTTATGACCTATTAGATTTACAGAATAAATAGGATCCATTGGCTTAAAACCTGGCCCCAGCCCCGGTTAAGCCAAGAAATCCAAAAAAAAAAAAAAAAAAAAAAAAAAACTTGCTTATTACACGCAGAGAAGACGAGTTCTTCTGACATACCACCAGGTTATGGGCCCAGGTTTAAGCAATTTGATGGTAATGCGGGTAATTATGACTTGTGGGAAGAACATTTTCTAGGCGTTTTGTATGTTATGAAACTACATCTCGCGTTGATAAAAAATGCTTCAGAACGCCCAGATGGCTATAATCTGGAGAACGCCAAAAGGACAATCTACAGTTATCTAACAGGTTATCTAGACAGAACGTCCCTTGTCATGATAAAACGTGAAGCAAGAGATGGTGTGAAAGCCTTGGCAGTGCTACGAAAGTATTACATGAGAGAAACAAACCACAGATTATATGCTTTATGGGGGTCATTTATAAACAAAAGACTGGAAGATGGCAGTGTTACAGAGTATCTATCGTCCATAGAAGAGAAAGTAGCAGCACTAAGAGAGGCAGATGAGAGTGTTAGTGATCGTCTCTTGGTGACAAGTACACTGAAAGGACTTCCACCTAAGTACAAGAATTTTGTAGATGTGGCTAATCAACGCGACCCTCCATATGAATACATTGGATTAAAGACAGCTTTATTAAGTCATGAAGATCGCCTCAGAGAAAATTCTGATACAGAAAGAGTAATGGTTGCCCATGGAAATAGCACAGTTAAACAGAAGAGATGCTTTAAGTGCGGTGAACCAGGCCATTTTGCATTTAAATGCTATAAAGGTGGTGAGTTTAAAAGAGTAAAGAAACCTCAGAATAATAAGAAATGGTGTGAACTTCATCAGTCACGAACTCACAATACTAGTGAATGCAGAGCGAAGAACCTCAGGAAGAGTAATAACTCAGTAAATTCTGCAAATGACACAAGCGAAGAACAAAACTTTGAATAACCTCAGAGTTGTGTGACATCGGAAAACAATATATGAAGCTTAGAAGCAGAAGAAAATTTACTCATGATCGACAGTGGTTACACTTCACACATAGAGGTAAATGAACCCAAATTTGTGAAATTTCAAGAGTCTTTTGATCCACAAAACCATTACATGGAGCTGGCAGATGGCCAAAGACAGCAAGGAACTGTACAAGGAGTTGGTGATGTCAAGAACTGTATCCAAGATCGAGAAGGCAACTCAAGAAGTAGTGTTAAAAAGATGCACTGTACATACCAGGATTTAAACAAGACATCATGTCAGTATGGAAAGCCATTAAGAGTGGACACTTCATTACTTTTTCACCTAATGGCAGCTCACCAACTACCAAGGATGGCAGGATATTCGACATTATAGAGAAAAACAAATTGTTCTATTTACGTAGAGATAAGCTAAACAAAAACTCTAAATAGAGAAATCAACAAGATCCATTTAGAAGCAAAGCACACCCTAGAGGAATGGCATAAAATCCTAGGGCACTGCAATGTGGCAGATGTGCAAAAACTTGAAGCAACTGTCGATGGGATGCACATATTGAGTAAAGAGAAGTTTAGCTGTACCACATGTGTTCTTGGTAAGATGACACAGTATAGAAATAGAAAGCCTGACAAAAAGGCTAAACAACCTTTGGATTTAGTACACTGTGATCTAGTAGGACCTATTGATCCAGCAGCTAAAGGAGGTTACAGATACAGTATCTCTTTTATAGATGACTACTCAGGAGCTCTTAGAATCTACCTCATTAGAAATAAGAGTGATACAGTACATGCAATGAAGAGGTATCTTGCAGAAACAGCACCATATGGCAATATAAAAAGGCTAAGATGTGACCATGGAACAGAATTATAAATCAGGAATTCAGAACACTCCTTATAGAGAGTAAGATTAAACATGAATTCTCTGCACCATACTCTCCACATCAAAATGGAACAGTTGAGAGATCACACAAATCAGTTTTTGACATGGCTCGATACTTACTAATTGAGTCCAAATTACCCAAAGGTATGTGAGCTTATTCTGTGAAGGCTGCTTGTTATATCAGAAACAGGTGTTATAATCCTAGAATTCAGAAGACTCCAGTAGAAATGCTTACTGGAAGACGACCAAACATTAGTAAATGAATATTTTTGGAGTAAGATGTTTTGCATATGAACAAGAGAAACAGAAACTTGATCCAAGGAGTAAGGAGGGAATATTTGTGGGCTATGATGACCAGAGTCCAGCCTACTTGATTTACTAGAAAATAAGATGTGTTAAGTTCATGGAAAACTTACCCAATGAAGCCGAGTCACCAAATGACGAGCAAACCTCAGATGAAGATGACACACTGGTGGAGACTAGACTTCAGCAAAAATACCTTCAAGAAAATCAAGACAAGCCACCAGGTAACACAAGTGAAGAAAGAAGATATCCAACTCGAGAAAGGCGGAAACCCTCAAAATTAGATGACTACATTACTGATGAACTGGATGATAGTATTTCCAGTGTGACACATAATAGCTTTATACATCATTGCTACCGAGTGTCACATAACCCAGTACCAGCCACCTATCAAGAGGCTATTCATCTCCAAAGGGACACCAGTGGAAGAAAGCAATGGGCGAGGAAATATCTTCACTTCAAGACAACAACACCTATGAACTTACCATACTGCCTGAGACATACTGCTGTAGGCGGAAGATGGGTCTATCAAGTTAAAACCTGGACCAAACGGCGAAGAAAAATACAAAGCGAGGTATGTCGCCAAAGGATATTCACAGGTAAAAGACATCGACTTTTGCTCCAACAGCAAGAATGTCTACACTTCGTGCTTTACTGGATGTAGCTGTATAGAAAAACATGGTAATACACCAAATGGATGTTAAAACAGCTTATTTGAATGCTGATATTGATCATGAAATTTATGTAGAACAACCTGAAGGTTATGAGGACAAAGATAGTGATGGAAAGTTTGTACTGTAAACTGAAAAAGTACTTATGGTCTGAAACAAAGTGGCAGGATGTGTAATAGTGTAATCCATAAATTCTTTATTTCAGAAGGATTCAAACAATCACAGAGTGATCATTGTCTGTATCTAAAGCATGATAGGTACAGTGATACTGTTGTACTCTTGGGTGGATGATTTAATTATTGCTAGCAGTAACATGTCCCTGACGAACGAATGTAAGGAATCTCTTGTCAAAAATTTAGAATGACTGATTTAGGGAAATGAACTGGTTCTTGAATGTCACTTGTTACAGGTAAAAGTTACATTGAGGTGAATCAAACCAAATATGTAGAAAAGATTTAGATAGATTCAACATGTCAGATTGTTATGCAAGAAATATACCATGTGATCCAAGTATTATAAAACCCTCAACAGTAGGATCTAATGAGTTAATAATGCAAGTTGGTAGTTCATATATGTTATGACAGGTACTAGACCAGACTTGTGCTATGTGGTTACAAAACCCACAAAAGCTCAATTAAATTCTGCTAAACATGTTCTTAAGTACTTGAAAGGCACCATGACATATGGTCTTACACCTAGAAAGTCAGATGAATCAGTTCAACTCCAAGGATTTTGTGATCAGACTGGGGATCATCAGGAGACAGAAAAAGCATATCAGGATATTGTTTTCAATTACATAATGATGGACCACTTATATCATGGAGAAGTAAGAAGCAACAAACAGTTGGACTTTCATCTTGTGAAGCAGAGTACATGGCCCTTACTTATGCCATTCAGGAAGCAAAGTTCCTAAGACAAATTATATCTGATCTATTAGGGTTAAGTTAAAATCTGTAGACTTAGGAGTTGATAACCAAGGTGCCAGAAATCCAGTAAATTACCATTTCATTAGAGATGAAGTAGAGAAAGGTAATGTAAAGTTATTTTATGTTCCTACACAACAGAATCCAGCTGATATATTTACAAAACCTGTAAACCAGAAGAAGTTGGAAGTTTTTAAGTATATCAGAGGATAGATTCTCAGATCACATACCCATCTTTAATTAGAGGGGATGTTAGAATAATCAAAGATGGTTATTAGTATAAGGATACTTTATTTCATGTACCTATGATATACCTCATATTACATTATCTAAGGTGAAATTCTATTTTGTTTAGTTACCCATGTAAGACTATGTTTTCTTTTATGTACGCCATCTAACGGCAAAGTTTTATATCCGAAATGTAAACAAGCCTCTGTAGTGCCACGTAGATCCTCCTCAATACATAGAGTTAAGCGCAGCAACTCCATGTTTTACTATCCCCACAACGAGTCATATATGCATTGACCAGTCAAACTTGCTTATTACACGCAGAGAAGATGAGTTCTTCTGACATACCAACACTGAACATAAAAGGCAAATAGAACATAAAAAAGCAAATTGAACATAAAAAGGCAAATTGAACATAAAAGGCAAATTGAACATAAAAGGCAAACTGAACATAAAAGGCAAATTGAACATAAGGTAAAACCACAATCACTGGCTTGTTAATACTCTCTTTAAAGTTTATTCAGGCAGACGCAATCACGGATCCCGATGAAAGTCTACGGGCCCCGTCACCGGCAACAGAGAGGGATGCAGCGGTTTGTTTCACTACACCCGTTTCCATGGGTGGCCATGAGGAGGCGCTGCAGAAGTCTCATTGACGGGGAGGCTGTGAAAAGGCTTATGCAGCTCGATGACGGGGAGGTTGTGAAAAGGCTTATGCAGCTCGATGACGGGGAGGCTGTGAAAAGGCTTATGCAGCTCGATGACGGAGAGGCTGTGAACTGGCAGGGGAGACTTATGCAAAAGCTGCTCCCTTTTTTCGCATCAGGCTAGCCAGCGGTGGCAGCTACAAGCGAGAAGGCAGGCAAGCACATAACATTATATTGGTCTACCACATCATCACATCATCCTGAGCATGAAGCACTGACACGTATACACATAGATATATATACATGTTTATGTAGATATATATGCATAATTATGTAGATATACATACATGTTTATGTAGATATATATACATAATTATGTAGATATACATACATAATTACGTAGATATATATACATAATTATGTAGATATATATATACATATATATACACTTGCATAAACCTGTATATATACATATATATACATGTACATAAATATTTATATACATATATGTACATTTACATAAATATTTATACGTATATGTACATGTACATAAATATTTATATACAGTGCATACATATATAACAACCCCCCTGTTCAGGACTCGAACTACGTCACTCCAGGTATGAAACTGGAGGAACAGTGCTAAACCAACCATGCCACACGACCCACTAAAACGAGTGTGTAACTAGGATCTAAATACCTCCATAGACATTACCTATCTACTCATACATGAATAATGATAGCGAAGTTTTACACACACTCGCTAGGCACCCGCTGGAAATTGATTTAGGAATTCAAAAACCGAAATCAGGTGTAGCAAAAAATATAAGAAAAATGGAATAATGCATAATAATTTACATAAATGACAATCCACTCTGACCAGGCCTCAAAACTAGGTCACTATGAGGGCCATTAATACACATACCATGCATCAGTAAAACGGACATACATATCTACATATAAATATACGCATATCTAGTCATATTCTTACATCTATATGAATACTTATATACACATATCTATATACGTAAATATATATACATATATACATTCGTATATATATAAAATCTATACATATATACATAAATACACACACATACATATATACATATATATACATATATATATACATATATACATATACATATATATACATATATATGTATACATATATATGCATATATATACATATATATATATATATATATATATACATATATACAAATATATATATATTTATAATATATATATATAGATATATATATATATAATATATACTATAATAAAACACACACCACACACACACACACACAACACACACACACAACACACAACACACATATAATATATAATATATTTTAGTTATTTATGTGTATTGTTTATACTGTAGTAATACTATATATAATAATAATATATATATACTAATAATATAATATATACTAAATAAAATACATAAAATAATATATATATATGTATATATAATATATAGTATATATATATAATTTTATATATATATATATATATATAATTTTATATATAATGTGTGATAGTATTAGTATTTATAAGTGTTTGTGATGTGTATGTATATTATATTATTATATATATATATATATATATATATTTTTAATTTTGTTTTTTAATTATTTTATTATTTATATGTTGTTATTTTATATAAAAATTATTATAATTTTTTTTTATTATATATATATTTTATTTTTTTTGTGTGTTTTTTGTGTGTGTGTGGTGTTGTGTGTGTGTGTGGGGGTGTGTGGTGTGTTGTTGTGGGGTGTTGTTGGGGGTGTGTATTTATTTATATATATTTATATATTATTTTAAAAATATAATTATATTTTATATATATATATATATATAAAATTAAATTTTAAATTTATTGTATTATATGTATCTATTTATATATGAAATTATTTTATATGTTTATTTAATTTATATAATATATTATATTTTATATAAAATATAATATTATATATTGTATATTTTATCAAAAAAAATTTTATGTTAAAATTATTTTATATTATAATATGTAATTAAAAATATATTATGAAATATTAGTATTGTTTTAATTATGTTTTATAATATTATATTTATATATATTTATATTATATTATATATCTTATTTAAAAATCAATATATTATATTATATTGTTTAATATTAATATTATTTATATAATTTAAATATATATATATATTTTTAATTAAATTTCCATAATATATATAATATATATATAATATAAATATATATATATATATATAGTATATTTATATTAAAATATATTATATAAGTTTGGGGGTGTGTTTTTGTTTTGTTTGTTTTTTGGGTTGTTTTTGGTTTGTTTTTTGTTTGTTTGTTGATTAATTTTATATTTTTATATTATATATATATATTATAATTTATATAATATATTTAAAAATAAAATTATATGAATATATATGTATTTTGTATATATCAAATATATGTATATTTTTTTTTA
>NW_023644758.1:0-8492 GCF_015228065.2 Penaeus monodon | reverse complement strand
TAATAAAAAAATATAATGGAAATTTTAAAATTTTGTTTTTTGAATTGTTTTTTAAATTTATTTTTAAATAAAAAAATTTTGGGAAAATTTAAAGGTAAAATTTGAATCCTTTGTTCAAAAAATAGCGTACCTTTTGGGCCACGAAAAAATGGGCTTTGGAAATCTAAAAACTAAAATTAAAAAAAAATTTGGGCAAGGGAATTTTTAAAAAATTAAATAATAAAATTAATAAAAATTTGGGGGCAATTTTTAATATTATATATAAATAAAAATATAATAATAAAAAATTAATATAATAACAGTATTATAATAAATAAAAATTAATATATATATTAATATAATATAAATATATAATATATATATATTAAAAAATAAGGGTTTATAAAAAAAAAAAAAAAAAAAAAAAAAAATTTACAATATAAAAAGGGTTTAAATAAAAAAATTTAAATAATTAAATTAATAAAAAAACCTAAAAAAAAAAAAAATACAAATTTAAAATATAATATTATTAAATAAAATAAAATAAATTAAGTATATTTTACTAAATATATTAAAAAAATATATTAAATATATATAAATTAATAATTATAAATAATATATTATAATATAATATTTATCATAATAAAATTATACTAAAAAAAAAATAAATTTAAAAATAAATCCTTAAATACAAATAAAATACATTAATATTTACATAAATATTAAAAAAATATATATAATTATATATATAACATATATATAAATTAAAAAAATTAACATATTTTTTCTTAAATAAAACTATAAAATATATATAAAAATATATTAAAATATATAATTTATAATATATATACATAATAATATACATAATATCTATATAAATAAAATATAATATAATATAAAAAATATTATACATATATATATTAAAAAATTTATTATATTTTAAACATATATATTTTTAAAAAAAATAATATATATATATATATATATATTATATATATATATGTAAATATATATTTTAAAATTTTATAAAAATGTAATATATATATAGTATTATAATATATATATATATATAATATATATATATATTTTAATTTTTTTTTAAATTTTAAAAAATTTATATAATATATATATATAATATATATAATTTTAATATATAAAAATTATATATATATATATAATCATATAAATATATAATTTTAATTTAAAATTTTAAATGATAAATTTTTTAATATTTTATTAAGAATATTAAATTGTGTTTATTTGTATTTCTTAATAATAGTTACCCCCCAAGTTTAAATTTGGTATTTTTTTTTTTTTAAAATTTATTTTTTTTTAGTATATAATATTATATATATATATTAATATAATATTATATATATATATATATATAATTTATATTTATGTAATATAATAGTATTTTTATGTTTATATATATTATTTGTTTTTTTTTTTTTAGTAATTATTTTTATTATTTTATATATATTATATATATATAATATAATTATAAATTATTATAAAAATTAGGAAAATAAATTTTAATAATATAGAAAAATTTTATATAAATAATTTTTATAAAATATATTAAAAAATAAATATTAGTTACATATATATTATATAAAATAATTATATAAAAAATTTTTATATTAAAGTAAGATAATAAATAAATTAATATAAAAATAAAATATAAAAATAAATATATAATAAATTTTATAAGTAAAATTTTAAAAAAATAAAAATTTATATAATATAATATAATATAAAAAATTATTAAAGATAAGTAATATTAAATGAAAAGATATAGAAAATAATAATATATAAATAAAAATATATATTAATATAATATATACGTGTATAATATAAATTATATAATAGAGAAGAATAAAGATAAAGAAAATAATAAAAGAAATAAAAAACATGTAAGATAATAATAAAAATAAGAGAAATATAAAAATATATAATAAGAATAAAAGATATATATATGGGATAAGAATAAAAATAAAATTTATATAATTATATATATATAATAGATAAATGTAATAGATATATATAATAATAATAAAATTTAAAAATTTTTAATATATTAATAATATATATATATATATATATAAATATATATAAAAATATATATATTATAATATAATATACCCCATTCAGCCCTAAAAATTTTTTTTATTTTAGATTTTGATATTACGCAGCGGATTTGTGTGGCTAAAAAGGTAAAAAGCAATTTTAGATGGTATATGAGTAGTTTAGAAAATTTGACCTTAAATTTGGCCCAAAATTTGGTCTTTTGGGCTCTACATGTACGCAAAATAAAAGTTTAGAAAAAAAAACAGAAATGCAATGAAACAAGGAAAATTTTCACATATATATTTTATATATTATATATATAATAATATAAATATATATTTAAATACATACCTTCAGAAAAAACAAAATTTGAAATTTTCCGGATATTTTTCTTATTAAAATTTTCAAAAAAAAGCATTTTCATTAAAACAAACTTTTAAAGTAACACCCTTTACTTGACTGCAGTGTACCAAGTAAAAATGAGGAATATTCAAGCTCTGCAATCTGCATACCATAACTTTACTACGAAAAGAAAAAAATTTTTTTCTTTTTAGTGAGAAAAAGAAGTTCTTTTTCACTTTTTCCTTAACAGAAACATTTATTTGAAAAACCAATCAGCAAATTTTTTCAGAGCAAAGGAAAGAGAATAAAATTTCTTTATAAAAAGAAAAAGAAAAACTTTGCAATTTTTGCGAAAACTTGGTCCTCCTTTGACCTGGAATGACATTTTCTTTTAGGGGCATAAGGGTAAGCATCGGGGCATGCACTGTTAGTACGCTTTGCAGCATTTGGGAAGGGGGCCTTTGTTCTTTTTTAGAAGTCAGCATGCCCCTCTAAAATCTCAGACTAAATTTTGTCATTTTTAAAAAATTTTAGAAATAAAAAATAAGCTTTTTCCAAATTTAAAAATCCACACACCATAAAAACAGAATGTTTTTTTCACAATCTTTTCTACCTAACCGCATTTTCGGAGGGGTCCAAAGGATGAAAAACATGCCAAAACAGTAAATTTGCAGAAGTGTTGACTTCTGTAAAGTAATGCCCCTGATCAAAATATAACCCCCCCCATTTTTGAGTTTATAGCCAAAACCCCAGGAGTTGCACTTCTAAGTGGCGTTTTTCTTTACACCACCTCGACAAGTAGATATGTGAATACTATGTTCATAGAGAAAGATGATTTTTTTTTTTTTGTAAAACCAACAGTAAAAAAAAGCAAAAATCACTCCAGAAAGCCAGGGGAACCTCTCCCGGGTCTTTTTAAATGTTCTCAGTCTTCAGTCGACACTGTTTTGGAAAAAAGGGTTTTTCATTGCCGAGTCCCATCCAAATGAGAAAAATTTCTAAGAGCTTGGGTGTAAAAAAAAAATATAAAAGAAAAAAATAGTACCTCTAATGACTGATTTAACAAAATCTTAGGACTGCAGTTCCCCTATTTAAAGGGTACCCCACTCTGGAAGATGAAGTCATTTCTTTGTACACTAAAAAGAAAGTTTTCCTTTCCCCTAAAAAAAACTCAAAACAGGTTGGGGCCATCATATAGCAAAACAAAGATTTTAGGCCATGGGGGTTTGGTTTTTCCCGAGGTAAAAATTGTTTAAGGGTGTTTCCCTATAAATGGAATGACATTTCACAACGAGACTATTGGGTCGTTAATTCAAACAGTGTGAACGAACAAAATCTAGAGTGGTCACTTATGAAATCTTTTGATTTCTCTGGCTGATTCAACGACTCCATCAAAGTTTCAGAGAAGCTATGATTATAAAAAATGTACGAGTCGGCATCGCTCAACGAAACCCTTTTTCTTTTGCCATTTACATTAAAATTTCTAGGGAATTTAAATTGACATGGGAAAAATTTTATTCCATAAATTTTCTTTTGATCTAGTTATGATAATGGTTTTCCTTTTTTTGAAAAGTATTTTTTCTGTGTTTTGAGTCACTGCATCAAAAAATTTTCAGATGAGAGGTAGCCATAAAATAATCTACGGGGGAGAGAATGGGGGTTTGAAAATTATTCCCTAAAAATTTTTATAAAATCTAAGAAATCGTGTTTGAATTTTATTTTTCTCCTGAAATCATCACATCATAAAGGGGGCTAACGTGGGGGGCATGACGCTTCCCACCCTTCGTTTCCAGCCCGAGGACCCCTGGGGCGGTCCAAAGGGCGCAGGGCCCATCTCAAATTTCCCGCGAAGGCCCGAGAGCTGCCCAAGCCATATCCCAGAAGTCCACAGGTCTCCCCCTCGGGGTTGCTCGCAGAGAGAAAACCTGATGGGCAGGGTGCCATAGGGAGGGAGCTAGGGGGCAATAGCCTGAGTGGCTACCCCGGTTTATGAAGAAAAAAAACGGGCCCATCCCAGTTCCGGTGAAACCCGCCGGTTTGGGGACACGGGTCCTCCCAAATGCCCCCATGATCCAGTGAAGGGATGTTACAAAAGGATCAAGGCGAGACCCCAAGGATGGATGGGCCCCCGGTTTTGGGTTTCATAGAGCAAAACGGAAGTATCAAGGCCTTGAAGACACACAGCGGCCCTTCGCTAGGTAGAATCTCCAAACCCTTTTTGAGGTCAGGCTCCTTTTGCCAGACCAACCGTCTAAGATTTCCCTGGTCTAAAACCCCAGAGTATGGCTACGTCCCCAATATGTAAAACTTTCGTAATTCAAGCCCCGCCGCAAGCTGGACGCTGAAAGGGTTTCCCCCAAAGGGCCCCCCAAAGCCCTAAATTTTGGTTTTGGGGCGGGAAACCTCTAGGCCAGGGGCTTCCCCTCATTGAAAAGCATCAAGAGCCCCCACAAGTGACTCAAGGATTCAGATAGGATGGCAAATACGGCAAAGTCAAGGCCCGAACCCTAATATTGCCTAGTGTGCCCGCACGATTTGGCTATAGCTTGCCCTTTACCAGTCCAAAAAGTGTTGAAAAGTTTGGTGAAAGGACCAGCCTTGCCCCCCCCGAATTAACAGGGAAAAATTTTGACATACCCCCCCCACATTTTGCAGCACCAGTCCCAGTTAGGTTGCATCGGGCCAATAATTGGTTGGAATCCCTGAGCCTCAGGATTCCCAAGCGATTCCCGAGCCAGAGTCAAACCCTTCTTGAGGCAAATGAGGGGTGAGCAAACCCCCGACCAAAAATCACAAAAAGGGGTTCCCCAATTACTCGAAGCGCTGTAACGGTTATTTTGGATTTCCAGGAGTAAATCCCGATGCTCCGGGCCCTTTATCCTCGTAGGGGTTTTGGGGTCCGTTTTGAAGAATGGGCGAGAACCTTTCCCGGGATGGGAGCAGGGGGTAACTCACGGTAGTTGCTACAGTCCAACGATCCCCTTTCCCTTCCAGAGAGGGGGACACGCCCTCAGAGGTCAGGGGGAAAGGCCCCGATGCCCAAAAAGGCAGTCAGGACTGTATGCAGGCCCCGAGCCCTAGGTTTACCCCGCCTTTAGCAGTCAGAAGGGATAACACTATGCCTGAGCTTTTTCCCCTCTTCAGCTTGGAAATCGCCAGCCTAACCACGGGTTTGGGTAGGAGGTTCCCCGCTGAGGGGGGTCCCGGGACAGGCACTGGACGTCCTTTCATCCAAGCTAACTGTTTGGGGGGTCAACCGGTACAACTGTTTAAAAAAACAACCAACGTTCCGAACCCCCAAACCGTCTGAGATGATCCCTCCATCCCGGGTCGGGGTGCAGTCACTTGAGGAGGGGTTAGGTTCATTTTTTTCGGGTTGGTAGGGAGGGCGAAGGTATTTACCAAGAAATGGCCTCGAATCTCAGCAAGATTCCCGAGGATGTTCCGTCCCTTTTCCGCAGTATCTAGCCCCACGCACCCTGGGAAAGACGCAAGACTTGATTCCTTCAGCCGGCCTTGCAACCCGCTTCAGTGGCCTCTAAGTCTCCCGGGGGATGTATTTTGCCTTTTCCCTTTGGGGTACGCCCCTGGATCCGAGCTGTTCGAGGGGTTTTCGTGCTTTAAGAACTCCACGAGCAACGGGGCCGTCAGGTTGCTGGTTTTTGGAACGGGCAGAGAGCCAGGTGAACCCACAGGCACACCCACCTCCCTTTGTTGTAAGGAAAAAAACCCTTTGGGTGGCCATGGAGGGACGGGGAGTTTTGAAGTGGAACCCCCAGGGGAGCCACAAGCAGCCTATGGCAGGCCCGGAACCCGGCACTCGGGTAAAAACCCCGCAGTTCGGAGATCCTCCCTCAAGTGCTAACAAAGTGGTCGATCCCTTGGCCCCAGTACCCCCTATCGCTGTACCAAGTCCAGCGATGCGGGTTGGACATGTCCCCGGAGCAGAGACCTATTTCTGGGACCACAAAGTCCGGAGAAGGAGGCTATTCCGTGGGGATCAGCTCCAGTTGGGGGGGCCCAAAAGACTCTGTAGCCCGTCTCACAGCCGGATACCCCATTGAAGTCACCCAGAAAAATGCAAATGTCCGCCGGGGGGAATCGTCTGCCACAGATGCGATTTGGGATAGAACGCCTTTTACATCATTTTTTTAAACATCGGTAGGAGCGTATAAACAATAAAAGACAAGAAGCCCAAAAACAGCTTCAGTCCCCCAATGCCCTGATAGGTCATCAATGGGGTTTACCGATCCGGGGTGAAGTCGACTGGAGATGGATGGCTAACCCCGGAGGTGGGACCATCGCTGCGGCCCGACCAATAGTAGGTGAACCACCCACACTGATCGTGCCGCTACCAGGGCTTCTTTACCCCTTTGGGGGGCAGCCACCTCAAAATCCAGCGTTTTAATTTCCCCCGACAGCAGAGGAACCCCTCATTGCCCCAAGGACCCGGGTGTTCAAGCCCCACCGGCAATCAACGCCTGAGATTAAGCCCGGGTGGCACTCTGGGGCACGCCACCTCTGCCGCCCCCGCCAACACGCCCCCAAAAAAAGGGGGTAGCAGGGTGGGCCCCCCTATCCACCTGTGGGGGTTTCCCCGGGGGTTTCCCCACAAGCTTTATGGGGGTTGGGGCCCCTGCCAGGGGGCAGGCGGGGCGAGAAATCTGTTCCCAACCGCACCCCCACATTTCCCTCCCCGGGGGCCCACAGCCCTCCTTTTCTTGCTGGGGGGAGGGAAAACACCCCCCCCCCAGCATTTCCATTATTTGGACGTTTCCAGAGGGCATTCTGGGGGGGAGGAGCGGAAGGCCCCTCCCCCGACCCCCCCATACCCAGGGGGTAGGGGGCAGGATTTGGGACGAAACCAGAGCGTTTTTCCACACGCCCGGGGCCATAACTCCATACCCCTGGGGCCTCCTGCTGCCGAATCCCCCACAGATTTTGCCGGGGCTGCAAGGTACCCAGTTTCCCCCGGGGGGGCCATGAGGAGGCACTGCAGAATCTTGATGATGGAGGGTGTGACTGGCAGGGGGGACTTTTGCAAAAGGCCCCTATTTTGCACGAGAAACCCGGGAGGGAAACTGCAAGGGAAGGCATGCAGGGACTTAACACTATCTAGGCTACCACACCACGTTTTCATCACCCCTGCGCGTGAAGCACCACTCCGAAATGAGACATCATTAGATTTGGGTTTCTGGGTCCCGTCTGGGCAGCTGCAGTTACTTGTAACCGGGGGCCCGGTGGGAACATTTCCATCTCTTGTTCTCTTATCAGACTCATATGCTGAAATCTTATGTGGGACATAGTCAGGAAAAATTCTCTGCGCCCAAATGGAGAAAAGGGCCCTCTCAATCATCGAATGCTGCCCAAACAGAATTTCTAAATTCTGCCAGCAGCATGGTATTTTTGAAAAAAAAAGAAATGTTTGTAAATATATAAAATCTATTTGTGTATAAAAAAGTTTTTTTTAAAAATTTTATATATATGTCAGAACTCCCTAACAAAATCAATATTTTTTCCAGAGATTACATAATAATTACGTTTAAATTTAAAAATCAGCCTTAAAAATAGAAATTAGCTTCCCTTAACATCATAAAAACATAGATAAAAATCTTTTTTAATGCCAATTTGTCTAGATAGAAACAAAGAAAATCATAAGAAACTACAGTGGGGGATTTAAATTTAAAATTTTCATAAAGATTTTAGTAAATTTCCATAAAAATAACAATTTTTGTTGAAAAGTTTTCCCAAAATGATAATCCGATGCAAAATTTCTTTTTTTCCCCGGGAAAAGTTTTAAATAGTAAATGTACTTTTGTCCCGCACGAAGGGGGCAAAATTTGTTCCATCAAAGGGTGTTTCCCGATCGTCGAAAAAGCTTTTAAATTTCAGAACACGGTATTTATTGACTTCACCTTAATCAGTTCCACCATAAAAAGGGGTTTCAAAATCAATAAAGGAATAATAAAGCATTTCCATGGTGCGGATATTTCTAAAAAGGCGTTCCTCCTCCTTTTTTCCAGCCGCCCGAATTGGTAAACATGAAGATGGTTTCGAACTTTTGTTAAAATGCCCTAGAAAAAGGGAATGGGGTCAAAGCA
>NW_023644757.1:0-8492 GCF_015228065.2 Penaeus monodon | reverse complement strand
TTTTTTTTTTTTTCCAAAAAAGCGATTGGAAAAAAAAATAGAGAAAAAAAAAATGTTTTTTTTGTTTTTTTTTTTTGTTTTTTAAAAAAAAAAAGGGGGGGAAAAGAAAAAAAAAAAAAAAAAAAAAAAAAAGGGGGGGGGGGAAAAAAAAAAAAAAAAAAAAAAAAAAAAGAGAAAAGGAGGAGAGGGGAAGAAAGAGATAGAAGAAGAGAAGAGATAAAAGAGAGAGAGAATAAAAAGAAAAAAAAAAAAAAAAAAGGGGGGGGGGGGAGAAGAAATATAAAAGGATAAAAATAGAAAGGGGAAGGGGAAAAGATAAAATAAAGAATAAGAGGGTGTGGGGGGGTGGGGGGGGGGTTTGTGGGGGGAAAAAAGAATAAAAACAAAAAAAAAAAAAAAAACAAAAATAAAAAAAGGGGGAAGAAGATAGAGAGGGAAAAGGAGAAAAAAAAAATAAAAAAAAAAAAAGAGAAACAGGGGGGAAAGAAAAAGGGGAGAAAGAAAGGGGAGAGTAGAAGAGAGAGAAAAGGAAAAGGAGGAGAGAGAGAATTGGGGGGGGGGGGGGGGAAAAAAAAAAAAAAAACAAAAAACCCCAAAAAAAAAAAAAAAAAAACAAAAAAAAAAACAAAAAAAAACATAGGGGGGAAAAAGGAGAGAGAAGAAAAAATTTAAGAAAAAAAGAGAAGAAAAAAGAGATAAAAAGGGGAAGAAAAAGAAAAAAAAAAAAAGATAAAAGAAAAAGGGAAAAAAAGAGAAATAAAAAATAAAATAAAAAAAAAAAAAAAATAAAAAAAAAAAAATAAAATATCGGGGAAAAAAATAGAAAAAAAAAGATAACAAAAGAAAGAGAAAAAAAAAAAAATTTTGGGGGGAAAGATAATTATAGAAAAAAAAAAAAGAAGAAAAAAAAAAGAAGAGAAAGAAAGTAGAAAAAAGGAAGGGAAAAAAAAAGAAAAAAAAGGTAGAAAAAAAGAAGGAGAAGAGATAGAAAAGAAAAGAAAGAAAAAAAGGGGAAAAAAAGGTGGGGGAAAAAAGGGAAAAGATAAGGAAATAATAAAAAAAAAGGGAAAAAGAAAAAAAGGGGAAGAAAGGAAAAAAAAAAAAAAAAAAAAAAAAAAAAAAAAAAAAAAAAAAAAAGGAAAAGAAGGAGGGAGATGAAGGAGAGAAGAGAGAAGAGAGAGAGAGAGAAGAGGAGAGAGGAAGAGAGAAAAAAAAGGGGAAAAGAGAGAGGGGAGAGAGAGAGAGGGAAAGAGAGGGGGGGGGGGGGGGGGGGGGGAAAAAGGGGAAAGAGAAAAAAAGGAAAAAAAGAGGGGAGACGAGAGAGAGAGAGAGAGAGAGAGAAAAAGGGAGAGAGAAAGGGGGAGAAGAGGAGAGGAAAACAAAAAAGACGAGGAGAGAGAGGAGAGGAAAGAGAGAGAGAGAGAAGATAAAGAGAGGAAGAAAAGAGAAAGAGAAGAAAAGAGGGAGAAAGAGAGGGGGGGAAGAGAGAGAGATAGAAAGATAGAGAAGAGAAAGAGAGAGAGAGAAAAGGGGGAGAAAGAGAGAGAAAAGAAAAAGAGAAGGAGGGGAAGGGTGGGGGGGGGGGGGGGGGGGGGGGGGGGGGGGGGGGGGGGGAGAGAAAAGAAAAAAAAAAAAAAAAAAAGGAGAAGGAGAGAGAGGCAGAGGAAAGAGAGGAAGAGGAGAGGAAGAAGGAGGAGGAAGAGAAAAGGAAGAGGAGAGAGAGAAAGAGAGGAGAAAAGAGGGGAAAAGAGGGGTAAAAGAAACCCGGGGGGAAGAGGGAAAAGGGGAAAAATAAGGAGAAGAGGAGAGAGAGAATGAGAGGAGAGAAGAAAAGGGGGAAAAGAGAAAGAGAAGAGGAGGGAGAGAAGAGAGAGAAGAGAGAGAGAGAGAGAGAGGAGAGGAAAGGGAACAAGGGAGAGGTAGAGGAGAGAGAGAGAGAGAGAGAGAGTGAGGAGAGAAAAAGGAGAGATAGAAGAGAAGAGAGAAAAAAAGTGAAAAGGAGAGAAGAAGAAGAGAAAAGAAGAAGGGGGAAAGGAAAAAGAGGAGAAAGGAAGAGAAATAAAAAAAGAGAGAAAGAGAGAAAGGGAGGGAAGAAGAGAAAGAAAAGGAAGAGAAAAGGGGAAGGGAAAAAAGAAAAAGAGAGAGATATAGAAGATAGGGAAGAGAGAGAAAAAAAAAAAAGGGAGATAATAAAAAAAGAGAGATAAGAAAAGAAAATAAAAAAAAGAAAGAAAAAAAAGGAAAAAAAAAAAAAAAAAATATAAAATGGGTAATATAAAAAAAGAAATAAGAAGAAAATAGGATAGAGAAATAAGATAATATGAAGAGGAAAAAGAAAAAAGAGAGATAGAGAAAAAAGAGAGAGAAAAAATTAATAAAACAAAATAACAAAAAAAAAAAGATATAAAGAAATAAAGAGATAAATTAATTATATATATAAAAAATAAAAGATAAAGAAAAAAGAAAAAAAAAAAAAAAAAAAAAAGAGAAAGAGAAAAAAAAAAACAAACACAGAACAAAACCAAAAAAGAAAAAAAAAAAAAAAAAAAAAAAAAAAAGGGAAAAGGGAAAAAAAAAAAAAAAAAAAAAAAAAGAAAAAAAAGGAGAGGAGAGAGGAGAGGAGGGAGAGGGAGAAAAGGGGAAAGGGAGAAAGAGAAAAGAGGAAAGAAAAAAAAAGGAAAAAAAAAGAGAGAGAGAGAGGTGGGGGAAAAGAGAGGAGGAGGAGAAGAGAGAAAAGGAAAGAAGGGAGAGAAGAAAAAGAGAGAGGAAGTAAGGAAGAGGGGGGAGAGAGAGAGAGAGAGAAAAGAAGAGAGAGAAGAGAGAGAAAGGGAAGAGAGAGAAGAGAGGGGGAAGAGAGAGAGAGAGAGAAGAAAGAGAGAGGGGGAGAGAGAAAGAGAAAAGAGAGAGAGAGAAGAGAGAAAAGAGAGGAGAGAGAAAAGAAAAAGACGGGAAGGGGATAAAGGAGAAAGAAAATAAGAAAAAAAAAAAGAGGAGGAAAAAAAAAGAGAGAAAGAGAAGAGGAGGAAAAGAAGAGAAAGGGAGAGAAGAAAAGAAGAGAAGAACAGAAAGAAAAAGAAAAAAGAGATGAAAAGAGAAAGAGAAAGAAGAGAAAAAAAAAAAAGGAGAAAGAAAAAAAGAAAAATTAAAAGAGAAAGATAAATATAAAAATAAAAAAATAAATAATAATAAATAAAAAAGAAAAGGAAATATATAAAATAAAAATAAAAAAAATAAAAGATAAAAAAAATTTTTTTTTTTTTTTTTAGGGGAGAAATAAAAAATTGAAAAAATAATTATATATAATTATAATAATTTATAAATTTTAAATATATTTAAATATATTTATTATATAATATATATAAAATAATATAAATTTTTTTTTTTTTTTTTTTTTTTTTTTTTTTTCAGGGGCCATTTATTACAAAAATATTTATAAAATTTATATATAAAAAAAAAAATATAATAAAAAAAACACATATATTTATATTACAAAGTAAAAAATTTTAATATATTATTTTTTTTTTTTTGGGGGGTTTTTTATATTAAAAAATATTTAATAAACATTTTATATAAAAAAAAATTTTGAGATAGATATATATAAAGAATTTTAAGATAAAAAAGAAAAATAGTATAAACAATATGATGTATATGATTTGAATATATATGATATTATTATATATTATATATAAAAAATAAAGGGATATTTAAAAAATTTTGGTGTGGGGGGTTTGGTTTTAAAAGGTTTTTTATTTTAAAATAAGTTTTAAATAAGGAAATTAGAAATATATAAAAAGAAAGAAAAATAGAAAAATTAAACAAGAATAAAAAGGGGGGGGTTTTTGTTGGGGGGGGGGGGGGGGAAAAAAGAAATAAATAAAAAAAAAAGAAGAAAAAATAAAAGAGAGAATAAAAAGAGAGAGAGAAAGAAATAGAAAAGAAAGGAAAAATAAGAAAAAATAAAAAATATGAAAAAAAAGAGGAAAAAGAAAGAATAGGAGAAAAATAAGAAGAAAGAGAAGAATTTTTTAAACATTAAGGGAATAATAAGAAGAAAATTAACAAAAAGATTAAAAAAAGGGAAAGGGGAGAAAAAATAGAAGATATATATAGAAAAAGAAATAATTAGATAATAATATATTTTAAAAATTAATATAAAAAAATAATAAATAGAATAACAAAAAATTATATAAAAAGATATATAATATAATATATAAAAATTATATAAAATTATATATTAGTAAAAAATTTATATAAAAATTGGAAAAATAAAGAAAATAATATAATGAAATAATATAAAATTTTAGAGTAAGAAATAAATAAAAATATAGGATGAAGGGGGAATATATAAGAAATAGGGATATATAAATTATATGAGATAGAGAATATATAATAAATAAACAATAAGGAAGATTAAATAAAGATTACATAGTAAAAGAATAAAAGAATAAAATATTAGAAATATAAAATAAAAATAATATATATTAAAGAATATATAGATAATTTTTTATAAAAATTTATATATAAAATTAGAAAGGGGTTTAGAATAAATAAAATTTTATATATAGAGGATGAGATAGTAAATAAAAAAAGATAATATAGAAAAACAAACACACACAACCACAACACACACACACACAACACACACACAAAAATTAAAAATATAAATTTATATAATAATAATATTATATTAAATATTATATTATATATAATAATAAGATATAAATATATACAACACGAGATTTAAATAATAAAAATATATATAATAATAATATATATTAATCATATAATAAATAATTATTAATTTTAAAATTTTTTAAAATATAAAATAATATTTAAAATTATATTATATATATTATAATAAATATATTAATATATATATATAATAATTTTTTTTAAAAATTATAAAAAATTTATACACAACCACACAACACACACAAAAATTTATATGTATATATATATTTTTAAAATATAATATATATATAAAAATTTATAATATAAGATATAATATAAATATATATATATATATTATTTTTTGTATTGTAAAAATATATATTATTATATATATATAATTTTAAATAATATATATTATATTATATATTTTATAATATATATATATATTTTTAATTTAAAATATATAAAAAACCCTTATTTAAAAGTTTTTTTTTTTTTTTTTTTTTTTTTTTTTTTTTTTCGTGGTGCATGTTTTCAAACCATATGAATGATACTTTTATATATATTTTATAAAATTATATATATATATATATAATATATATAATATATATATTTTTTTTATATTACATTAAATGTATTTTTTCAAACGCAAATATGTGTGGTATGTATATGTATATCATATCTATAAGATCTATTATTATATATATACTATATTGATATATAATATATGAATATATTTTAATTAAAAAATTTTATATTATATATATATATAAAATTATAATAAAATATGAATAAAATTATAATATATATTATATCGTGTGTGTGTGTGTGTGTGTGTGCATGTGTGTGGTTTGTATTAGTATTATATATATTAATATATATATATATAAATATAATATATTAATATTATAAATATATATATATATAAAAAATAATATAAAATTATATAAAAATTTTTAATAGAATATATATTAATAAAATATATAACATAATTTTAAAATTATATAATATATATTTTAAAAAATTTATAATATTAATATATAAATAAATTATTTGTATATAATTTATATAATTATAATATTATTATATATAATATATTATATAATATATATATATACAAACAGTAGGTATATATGATATATATAAATTAAAATAAAATATAAATATATATATTTTAATTAATAAGAAATATAATATATAAAAATATATATGCAAATAGAAATATATAATATATAATAATATAATATATATATATATAATATATTAATATATATATATATATAATATTGTGTGTGGTGGTGTGGTGTGTGTGTGTGGTGTTTGGTGTGGGTGGGGGTGTGTGTGTGGTGTGTGTGTGGTGTGTGGTGTGTGTGTGTTTTTTGGGTGTTGTGGGGTGTGTGGGGTTTATGTGTTATATTAAAAATTAATATGTATATATATAAAAATATATATATATATATATATATATATATATATTATATAATTATATATATATATGTGTTCATATATATATATATAATATATATATAATATATATTATGTAATGTGATAGTATAGGTATGTGTTCGTGATAGTGTTAGTTTTGGTGTGTGTGTGTTTGTGTGTGAGTGTTTTTGTGTTTGTATTTATAACACCACACACCCCCCCACACATATATATATATATATATATATATATATATATATATATATATATATATATATATATATATATATATTGTATTTATGTCTATATGTTCCGTGTGTTTGTGGTGTGTGTTGAGTGTATGTGTTTGTAACTATCACTATATATACTATAATCATATATCTATATAATATCATATATATATAGATAATATATATATATATTGTTATATATATGTATACATATACATATGTATATTCATATATGTATAATATAGTGTACATACACCCACACACACACACACACACTACATATATATATATATATATATATATATATATATATAGATATATATATATACATATATATGAATATACAATTATGTATATAATATGATATTATATAGTTAATATATATATATATATATACTATATATATATATATATATATATACATATATATGTATATATAAATTTGTATATAATATATATATATATATATATAATATATATATATTATATATATATATATATGCGTACGTTTGTGTGTTTATGTATATGTGTGTGTGTGTTTGTATGTATGAATGCTAATAAAGGATTAGCTATCATTTCAAAAAAGAAAGGAAAAGAATAAAGTAACTATGTACTTGTGTTCGCGTCTGTTTGAAAAAGCTTATCTCTCTGAAGAGAGGGATAAGCTGCTCCCATCGTGTAGGTGTTATATTTGCTAGGGATGCGATTGCATCCTTAACTACTCTATTTGTTCTTTCTATCATCCCATTAGCTTGAGGATGATAAGCAGTTGTCAAGGTTGTTTTATTCGGCAGCATTCCTTAAACAGTCGATTGTTAAATTCAGATCCCCTATCAGTTTGTATAAGGCGAGGAGGACCAAATATCGTGATAAATTCTCGGAACATCGCATCAGCCACATGGTCGGCTTCCTTTGTTTTCAATGGAACGATTTGGACATAACGAGTTAAATGATCAATGATGGTCAGACAGTAACGATAACCAGCCTCAGACTCCCTAGCTCAATTAAATCTGCACTTAT
Source organism: Penaeus monodon (assembly GCF_015228065.2). Classification (NCBI taxonomy): domain Eukaryota; kingdom Metazoa; phylum Arthropoda; class Malacostraca; order Decapoda; family Penaeidae; genus Penaeus; species Penaeus monodon. Next base: position 1,146 of record NW_023644757.1, on the reverse strand, counting down.
TTTCTCAAGAGGAACTGAGACATCTGGCGGTTTTGCAAGAGGAGCCTTTCTTGGGCTTCCTTTTCGTCGCTGGCAGTCTTCACAGGCTGCAACATATTCCTTGACGTCACGAAGCATGTTTGGGAAATAAAACATGTCCTTAAGTTTGACAAACGTCCTAAATACACCAGGGTAGCGGCAATTGGAGAGAGTGGGCTAATTTTAATGCACTCCTCCGAAGTTGTCGAGGAACCACAACTTGGCTCACAATTCGATCAGGTAAATTTCTCACATGATACAAAACACCATTCTGGAGTTCAAACTCTTCCAGAGGGCGTGGAGGTTTTCTGTGAGGAATGCTCCTCTTCCAGATAAGCAATGATTTCGTGCCACATCGGATCCTTCAGTGTGTTCTGATTCATGGTCTTGGGTCTGGATCTGATATACTACAACTGAAATATTTCGACTTAACATATCTGGAATTGGTGTGCGGTACCAGGCTTGTACAGAATGTTAAACGAATAGCCAGACAGTTCATATGCCCACCTAGACATCCTTGGGGACTTTGTTTTCTTTGTGAAAACGTACACAAGTGGTCGATGGTCAGTATACACAGTGAATTTGCGACCATACACATAAGGGTCAAATGCCCGGACGCTTTCGATAACGGCAAGAGCTTCTGCGTCAGTAGCGGAATATCGAGTCTCTGGTCCTCTCAACTTTCGACTGAAGTAGGCTATGGAATGGGGCTTGTTCTCACTATCTCTCTGCATTAATGCAGCACCAATGGCAACTTGTGATGCATCAGTGTGTATCTCAAATGGGAGATCAAAGTTCGGCTTACGTAAAATCGGGGCATTCATCAAAGCATCTTTCAAAGATTGAAATGCTCTCTGACACTCATCTGTCCATTTGAATCTAGTATCTTTCTTGATAAGCTGGGTTAAGGGCGCAGCTACTTTAGCATAATCAGGAACAAGCTTTCTGAAGAATCCTGTAGCTCCTAAGAATCTTCTTACTCCCTTGACTGTTTTTGGGGCTGGCATCTCCGCAATTGCTCGAACTTTGTCAGGGTCAGGGAGAATACCTTCAGGAGTAACTCGGAATCCTAAGAACCTGAAGTTCTGCACAACGAATTCACATTTGTTAACATTTTGCCTTCAAAAA
>NW_023644756.1:2500-8493 GCF_015228065.2 Penaeus monodon | reverse complement strand
CATTAAATTTTCCCAAATAAATTTTTTATAATATAATAAATTTTATATTATATATATATATATTATTAAATAAATAATTATATATAAAAAATTTAATAATATTTATATAAAAATTTAATTTTAATAAAATTTAATATTATAATTATTATTATATAAAATATTAATAAATATATATATATATATAGAAAACCCCCCACCACCCAAAACACCCCACAAACCACCCCAAACACAAACAAAAACCCAAACCCCAAAACCCACACACCCCCACAACCCCCCAACAAAAACAACACCCCCACCCCCCAAACCCAAACACAACACCAAAATATATAAAATTATATATATATATATAATAAAATTTTATATATATATATATATTTAATTATATAATTATATAATAATTTTATATTTTAATATATATGATAAAATTTATTTAAAAATTATAATTTTATGTATTGTATGTATGTATTTGTGCATGTGGTGGCAATAATATAATAAATATTTATAAAATTTAAAATATAAATTTATATTTTATATTTAAATAAATATAAATTATATATTTATTTTAAATAATATATTTTATTATAATAATAAAAAATTAAAATATAATAAAATAATTATAAAATTTTTTAAATTTATATAATTATTATTTGCTGTAGGGGATGGGGAATACATTTAGTCTAGAAATTTAGGAAAAAAATTAATATTTCCTCATTAAAAAAATCCTCATCGTTACGAATTAAATTTCCCCAAACAATGCAGCATCTTCCAGTTTTTAAAAAAAACAACCAAAAACCCCCGCTCCGCTTCTTTCGTCGGCGAGGTGCAGGGTTTTTTTATTTTATGGGGACCTCCGGGCCCCTATAAATAGTTAAATCTAATGAAAGGCACATTTCTTTTGGGAAGGTCATCCCAGGCCCACCCAGAACCCGGGAAAGATTGAGATAAAAAATTACCCCAGACGCCTAAAAAAACAAGAAAAAAAAGGAAAAAGCTCTTTGCCAAAACAAACTGGCTGTCCCCACACACAAAGCAAAACCCTTTCTTGCCAGGGGCATTGGACCCCCCACCCCCCCCCTGATTTTATTGAAGCAGGTCCAACGCCACAAGCACTTGCCATTTTAAAAAGCAGTTTTCACCAAGAGAAAAAAAACGAAAATCCTCCCCCTCGGCCAGATCGTACCGGGGGGGACGCCAACAGCTGGGGGGGCCCCAAAAAGGGGCCCGGGGCCCAATATATATGGAAGGCCCGGGGCCCGAAAAGCTAGATCCCCCTCGTGGCCCCCTTCCCCACTGGAAACTTCCTCTTTGGGAAAGGTGCAGGACTGGGAGCCTTTTTTGGGTGGGGCTAGCGGCCCCCACCTTTTTTTGGTTTCCCCATATTTCCCGGGCATATCGATTTGGTCTGACCCAATCGGCTGGTCCCCCTTCGGGGGGGGCTTGGGGTCAAGCCAAAGTCATGGTCCCGCCGTTGGCAACTCACCACTGGTTCCGTGAGTGGCGGTTAAAAAAAAAACAGCCTTTGGGGTTGCGTATTTCCTCTCCCACCCCCCCCTTTGTGGCTGTTAGACATTAGTTCAAACACATACAGGCTTCCCTTGTTGGACGGGGGGGGGGGGGGGGCGGGGGGGAGGATGAAAAAAAAAAAAGGAACCCCCCCCGGGGGAAAAAAAGGAAAAAAAAAAACCCCCCCCCTTTTTTTTAAAAAAAAAGGAAAAAAAAATTTTTTTTAAACCAACCCCCGGAAAAAAAAAAATTTTTTTTCCAAAAAAAAAACCCCCCCCCCCCCGGAACCCGCCCCCAGAACCCCCGGCCCCTTAAAGCGCCCCCAAAATAGAACCCCAAAAGGGGAAATTTTCCCCCTTTGGGGGCAAACAGGGGGGAACCCTTTTTGGGGGGAAAGGCCCCTTTTATTGCTTTCGGGCCTTTTGGGTGTCCCCCCCCCTTTCCCAAAAGGCCCCCTTTTAAGTAAGGCGGTTTCGGGAACTTTTTTCCGGGGCGTCCAAAAAAAACCCCGGGGTAATTGGTTTTCCCCGGGGTTTTTCCCCGGGGGAGACTTTCGGTGCGGTTTTTCCTCCTCCGGCGGGGTTTTGGGGGCTTAAAAAAAAAGGAAATTTTTTTCCTTTGGGAACCCCGGGGCGTTGGACCCAAGGTTGAAAAAAAAACAAAATTTTTTTCACTTTTTGGTAAAGCACATAAAAAGAATAAACGTTGGGGGCAAAAAAAAATTTTTAAAAGGGGAACCTTAACCCGGGAAAAGAAAGAACAATTTTTTAATTTTCCGGTTTACCCACTCTAAAGCAAAAAAAAAATTCAGGAAAAAAAAAAAACCAGGCCAGGGGGAAATCGCCGAATGCCCTGCAGGGTGGCCCCCCCCTTTTCCCACCAAAAACCAAACCCTGGACCCCGGGGGGTTGGCCGGGGGGCCCCCAAAAAGTGGGCCCAACCAACCCAAAGCCAGGCCCTTTAAAACAAACCCGGCCCCCAAAAACGGGCCGGGCCCGACAAAGTTTTTGGGTAAAAAATTTCCCCCTTGGGGGTTTCCCCCAATTTAAATTTTCCTAAAAAAAAAGGGCCGGGGAACTCCAATTTGGAGGAAAAAAGAGTTTTGGGAAAAAGGGTTTTCCCCCCCCGGGTTTTTTTGGGGGGGCCCAAAAGAATTATATCCACAAAACTTTCCAATTTTGGAGGAAAAAAAACCCAAAAGAAAAAAAAGGCCCCCCCCTTTTTTTTGGGGAAAAAAAACCCCGCCCGGGGGGGGGGCCAAACCCCAAAAAAAAAAGGGGGGGGAAAAAGGGGCCCCTCCCAGGGGGACAACCTAAAAAGGGGGACCTTTCCTTCCCCCAAACAAAAAACCCCAAAACGGGGGAAAAGGGGGCACTCAAAACTTGGAAGGGGTTGGGAACCCCCCGGGCGTTTCCCCCAAAAAAGGTTTCCCCCAAAAACAAGGTTAAAATGGGGGCCAAAAACCCGGAAAGGAAATTTGAAAAAAAAAAACGCAAGGGGGGTTAGGGGACAGGAATAAATGCAGACCAAATTTTCCGAAAATTCCGGAAAACCTTTAAAAAAAAAAGGGGGGGGGAAAACCCCCCGGAGGGGGAAAACCCAACTAGAAAAGGGGGAAATTTACCAAACCCCCTTGAAGCGAAAACCCAATTGGGGCCCCCGGCCAAAAAGGGCCCAAAACCAATTTTGAAAAAGGGGAGGCCCCCCCAAATTTTTCCGGGAAGGGGGCCTTAAAAAAAATTTTTTCCAGCCCAACCAAAAAAGGCCCTAAGGGCCAAAACCCCAGGCGAAAAAAGGGGGGGGGGTTTAAAATGTTTTAAAAGACCCCCCAAGGCCACACCAAGTGGGGGTTAAAGGAAACCAGGGGGGACCTTGGCCCGGAAAAATTAAGGCCCCGAACATTGGGGGGTTTTGGGGCCCCCGGCTGAAAGGGAAAATAAGGGAAGGGGAACCTGGGGGTCCAAAAAAAGGGGGGTGTCCCCCAAATTGCCAAAGGAAAAACCACGTTCAAAAAAAGGCCCCGGGAAAAATGCAAAAAAAAAACCCCCCAAAAGGAAAAAAAAGCCCAAAAAAAATCCCTTTTGGGGAAAAGGGGAAGAATTAAAAACTGAAAAGGCCCCAAAAAGGGGGTTGAAAAATTTGGGGGCCGGGGAAAATGGGAAACCCCTGGGGGCGGGGGCGGAGGACCAGTGCGGGGAAAAAAAAACGATAGGGGGGGTAAATTTTTCACTATCAGGGGAATGTGGATTTGATCCACAATCCAACCCACGGGTTTTTGTGGGACGCTCCCCGAATGTCGAAAGGAAGAGTCCAACCAGGCAAGTCCTGATGGACTTTGAAAGGAGCCCCAATCACTAACCCTTGATTCGGGTTTAAAAAAATGGGCTCCTTACAGCCTAAGAAAAAACATATGTTACACTTGGGTTTGCTTCAAGTGCCAAAAAAATATGGCCCCCCCCACCAGGCTCTACAGGGCCGGGGGCCTAAAAAATTTTTGGTTCTGTAAGCAAGGCACACAAAAAAAAAACCGATGGGGGGCCTTAAGGCCACCCCCAAGGGAAAGGGTAAAAGGGACAAAAAAGCCAAATGCCCCCCAAACTGTGGCCAAGGGGCATTCATGCCTGGAGCCCTGTCTTGCTTTGTCAGGAAAAAGGGGGGGGCGGCCCCTCAGGCGGGGAAGAGGGTGCTAAAAAGGCGACCATTTTTTTTCCTGTTCCCCCAGGCACCCATGCCCCCCTGGGGAAAGAAACAAAAGAGAAAAAAGACCTCCGACCTCCAAAAAAAAAAGGGGGGTTTTTTCCCTACTATTACTAAAAAAAATGCAGAAAGAAAAAAACCACGGGGGAAATAAAGGGGTTCAAAAAAAAAAAACACTCCCAAAAAAAGCCTCCCCAAGAGACGATAATTCCTCTATGGGGGGACGAGGAAAAAAATATTGACTCTCCTGTTGGAACTGCTGTAAGTCACTGCAGTAAAAAAAACCCTTTGGGGAGGTTCGATTTTGAAGAGGCGGAGGGGGGGACCAATACGGTCGGCCATGGGCGGGCAGTGACCCAGAACTGTTGGCCAGTCCTGAAGGGAGGAAAGCTGAACAGAGCCCAAACCCAGCCCCCCCCCCCTCCCCTCAGGAAGAGACTCCCCTCCCAACCCCCAAACCCTGGCCACGCCCTAAACAGGAAAGATTCCAAAAAAAAAACAGGCTGAAAATTCTTTTGCAGCTAGTGCCAAAAGAAAAGCTGACCTTAACTCAGGGAAAGATAAGGCAAAGAGAAAAGATCCCCAACAGACAGAGCCTTGAAGTGAGAAAAAAGCCAAAAAAACCCCCCCAAAAAAAAAAATTTCAGAAGCTACCCAAAGGTTTCCCCACCTCCCGGGTGGAAACCACGGTTAGCCTGACAAACAAATGAAAGATTCCTTAACCAGCAAAGGGGGGGCCCAAAATGGAGTTGCCCCGGGGGGGGAACCCGACTCTGAAAAAAACCGGGAAAAATATAAGACGTTCTCTGAAGTAAAACTACACCATTTAAAAAAACATTCAGGGGGGACCACAAATTTAAAGCATTTATCCCAGTGGAAAACAGCTATGGCTTAAAACAAAAAAGAAATGTCATCCCCATGGCAAATAGTTGCGATTAAAGGAACATGACATTGCCTTGCTCCGGGAAGACAATTAATAAGAGGGAAACTGTTTTTTCGCTTCCCTCAGGTATCCATGTCTTTCATGCTGCCAAAGGCAACTGGGTGGGAGGGAGTTGAATTTCTTGCCCTTTTTGGGGATTCACCTTGGTGGGGGGGGGCCACTCAAGCTGTACAAATGTGTAAAGAAAGGGGCCAAAACTGTAGGAGCTTAAAGAAAATCAGCCATTTTCTGTGCTACTTGCAGCACAAAGAGTCGATTTGATCATAAGAGGGGGAGACTTCAAATGCACACCACCCCATCCTGGCTCCCCGACGGGGGGCACGGGGAAATGTGGCCGGGCATTCACATAGCCAACGTGAGGAACCTTTTTTCCCCGAAGATCGCTCTTTTCCAATATCCAAAGAAGCCCCAATGCATGTCAGGGGAAAGGGGGGGGTTTCCTGGGACCTCACCTTTGGGGACCACTGGGTTTTGTGGGGGAGAAAATTAATGGTGTTGTCGGATGAACCACTTTTTCCAAAGGGTGGGACCAAATTTGGCCAACGTTTTTTACTTACCCTCCAGGGGATTTGGGCCCCGGGCCAAAAGGCCAAAAAAGCAAAAAATCCAAGTTTGGAAAAAAAACAACAAGGCAAACTGGCCAAGGCCTTTTCAGAATGCCTTTGGCCCCCAATTTGTTCTTAGAAGAATTGAAACCCCTACAGAGTGAAAAAAAACGTGGCAAGTGCTTTGAAGGGCCAGTTAATCCAGTGCCATAAAAAACAAAAGGCCTCACGGAATTAAAACCAAAAAAAACTCGGCCATGGTCCAGGGATGGCCTGTTTTATTTTTCATGCGGAGATTAAGGGGG
>NW_023644755.1:0-8494 GCF_015228065.2 Penaeus monodon | reverse complement strand
TATCCTCTGGAACATCTTAGACTGCCCAATGTTCCACTCTTTGGGCGAACAGGAACAACACTCATTGTTGTTCTTAGTAGGATTGCAGCAGAACTTCCATACAACTTGCCATTTTTGTGCAGGGAGATAACCGTGATACCAAATGATATCTCATTTACCGGAGAGCTCCCAGAAGTTCCTGTTGGACCTATTCAAGAGGATCTATAGGAGGGCACAGTGCCATCCACATGGAAAGAGGCTATAATCATTCCTGTTTCTAAACCTGGCAAGGATGCTTCCACACCAGGAAATTAAAGACCAATTTCTCTCACCAGCTGCATCTACAGCTGATGGAGAAAATGGTAAACTTGAGGTTGACATGGCTGCTAGGAAAAGAAACGTGCTGACCCCATATCAATATGGGTTTAGAAAATTGAGATCGACCACAGATGCACTTGTGAGGATAGAAACTGCTATACAGAATTCCTTCACACAGCGATGTCACATGTTATCAGAATTCTTTGACCTTGAAAAAACTAACGATACTACTTGGAAGCATGGCATACTCTTGAAGCTGTATGACATTGGTTTAAGAGGAGAATTACCTACCTTCATACAAAACTTCCTTGCTAACAGGAAGTTTAGAGTATGGGTGGGAAACAGTTTCTCTAACCTGGAAGATCAGCTGGAAGGGGTCCCACAAGGAAGTGTCTTAAGTATGACCCTGTTTGCCATTGCTATAAATGACATCGTAAAGTTTGTTCCAAGTGCTGTCTCGTGTAATCTGTATGTGGATGACTGCTAAGGAGGAAGAGGCCGCACAACGTTTCTGCAGCTTTACTGAGCGCTTATTTGTAGTCAGCTTGCCTATGGATGTGAGGTTTATTCATCTGCAACTCCCACTCTTCTCCGGATGTTGGACTCAGTTCATATTGAAGTTCTCAGAATCTGTACAGGGGCTTTCAGATCTTCACCTGTGGACTTCCTGTATGCTGAGAGTGGAGAACCACCTCCTTCATTACACCAGTACTACATGAACCTGATTTACCACACGAGACTACAAAGGATTTCGGGATCTCCTACATCCAGATTGAGGATAGCCAATCCTATGGTAGGAGAATGAGGAATCTTGTGGAAGTTCTTAATTTAAATCTCACTAAGGTTCTGGCTGTTGGAATTCCTCAATTCTCCCCTATGATTAATCAAGTCGAGCTGGATTTGGTCAGAATTGGGAAAGGGGAGAGATCCGAAACAGAAGTCAGAGATTTCTTCAGCACATTTCTATGTACCAAGGATTAGATGCAATATATACAGATGGTTCGAAATTTGAAAATGGTGTAGGCTTTACAGCAGTGAGCAGAAGGAAGACTGTATTTGGCAGTCTTTCTCTAGAAGCCTCGATCTTCACTGCAGAGTTAAATGCCATCCTTGCAGCAGTTAAGATGACTAGAGATCTTATGGATCATTCTATTGTAATATATTGTGACTCTCTTAGTGCCTCGCAAGCAATCAAGAGTTTAAACTCATCACATCCAGTAGTGAGGGAGGTTCAATATTGGCTTGCACTGATGTCAACAAGTAAAAAGATAACTCTATGTTCGGTGCCAGTGCATGTTGGTATCAGTGGTAATGAGCGAGCTGATCAGAAGGCCAAGGCAGCTGCAACTCAGCCCTGTGATGCTCGTTTTTCTCTTCCACACACCGACCGGAAACCTAGCATCAGGTTTTGTCTTCGTGATAAATGGAAGGAACAATGGAGGCATACCTCTAGAAACAAACTGCAAGAGATTAGAGATGACCTTGGCAGCTGGGTGACCAGCATCCATCCCAACCGAGAAGTAGAAGTTGCATTAACAAGACTAAGAATCGGGCAAACAAGACTCACAAACAAGAATGGCTAAAAGTGAAGCACTTTGTGAGGGATGCCAAGAGCCATTAATGGTCGCACATGTAGTGGAAAGATGTGCAACATTCTCAGCCCAAAAGATGTATGTACTCGTCTCCCCATGTACTCTGAAAAATGTACTGGGGGGGGATGGATTATTTTCAATAAAATTTAATTATGCGTGTTGTATATGTAATAATTTTATACACTTGAGCATAATATTTATGCTTTGATTTTTAATATATTTATTGTTATTGTAAGATATTTATTGATAGATTTTTATAGTTTTGAAATTTTAATATTTCTATCTTACAAGGCATTCGCCGCTAATGACCTCAGTTGTTGACGCGGCAGATAATTTGAAATAATCAATCAGTCAGGCTGCCTCACTTGCTGGATGGGAGGACAGCACCCTTCCCCCCAGCATATCCACTTATTAAAATGTTGCCAGTGAGTTTCCTGGGGGGGGGGGGGGGGAACTAACAATTCCCACCTCCCCCGAACTGCCATAACCCCATGGGGACTGAGGGGCAGGAGTTGCTATAGTGCTAGGGCATGTCCACACATGGGTGGGCCAGTACCTTTGTGGCCTCGTACTGCTCCGAGATCTCCCACAGTTTAGCCTGGGACTGCAAGGTGCCAGTTTCCATGGGTGGCCACAAGGAGGCACTGCAGAAGTCTCGATGAAACAGAGGCTTTGAACTGGCAGGGGAGGCTAATGCAGAACTGCTCCATTTTTCGCACTGGGCTAGCCAGCAGTTGCAGCTGCAAGCAAGAAGACATTTAACTACTTAACACTATCATGGCTACCACACCATCACTTCACATCACCCTGAGCATGAAGCACCCACCCATTACATATACACACATATTATACATATATATACATATATATATACATATTAATACATATAATACATATATACACACACACACACACACACACATATATATATATATATATATATATATATATATATATATATATATATATATATATATATACTTATACATATAAATATAAGCATATATGTATATATACATATACAGATACAGACACACACACACATATATATGAGTAGGGGAGAGATGGACAAGTAGACTACCAGGACCCCTTCCGGGCATGACAGGATTTTATCAAATTTACATCACGCATAATATGACCTTGTTACACTCGGTCAAGTGCGTTTCAGGTAGGTAATTGCCATGTGGTGAGCGCATCCCCAACATGTACTGAATGCTAATTGCTTTTAATGATCCTCTAATAAGTGTAAGTTATATAACCTATGACATGACCCATCAATAGTATCAATGAATAGCAATTGCTTCTGGATACGCCTGTCTAGCAGTAAATGACTCCGCGTCCTTAAGGATTAAATACCCACTTTCTATTCGGGTAATTGTCCTCTAAGTTTGTAGTAAGTGACTACAGGGTGTGATAATCCAAGTTGCTGACTTAGCCAACTTACCACAATAGGTATAGGTAACCATAGTACAAGTAATCATAGGGTATTTTGTGTTGGTATGCGACTTCCAGAATTTCTCTTTCTTAACCATATTTGCACATATGTAATAAGTGACTTTTGTATGTGATAATTGTTCATAACGCATTTGAATAATGAATTTACTTGTGCACCAGTCAAGTGAATATATTGAAATTATCCCATTCAGCATGGTTGCCAAGAATACATCCCATACCTGCATCCCATACATATAAGTTCATTTTTTGTATTTACCTTGGTTAAGATATAGTTAAATGGTTATTTGGAAGCCTTTTCCTTTGCGTAGATGTAAAAAGTGTCTTATCCTTGTGATAATTGTTCATAATGCATCTGAATAAGGAATTACTTGTGCACCTGGCAAATGAATATATTGAAATCAACTATTGTGCACAATCACTTGTAAACATTATTAGGTACCTAAATCAAAGGATCATAAAACTCGAACATATATCTTACAAAGATTATGAAAGAATATTTTACTCTGATAGTTATTAGTATTCTAAGTCAATAACTAAGTAACATGGGTGAGGGATATAATAGACATACCTCATATTGAACCGAGCCAGAAACTTAACCTCTTTTATTTCCACCTCTACCTATGCCGCTCACCAATAATGCGAATCCCCCCCCCAAAAAAAAAAACTTCCTATGCTCCTATATACAAATTATGTAACCGTTGTGTAACATTACACTTCAATTTATATGTTACTGAGTATTTAACAAGAACTAACACAAACTATATGGATGCTATTACTCCCTGCAGACTTCTACAAATACTATGCTATTCCTGCAAGGCTGGAAGCGCACACAAGCACTAAATCAAATTGTAACTGTAGTGGATAAATCAAACTCCTAGAGTTAGAGATGTTGGTTTGGTAGCGTGTTACTCAACTACAGGTAATATCCATGTGGGTTTGGATTATTTTGAGGATAACTCTCGGTGATTTGAAAGTGATCCCATAGTCACAATAAAAGAACAATAAAATAACATCACCAATACACAAGATAACACACCATACACTTACTTGAAACAACAGAGACAACCCGCCTGCACGAGAAGCACCAGCTAAAAACTAAAAGCCAGCTAAAAATTCAACGGTCTGTCACCAAGATAAAAAGCCCCTCTCTCTCACCGACCTGGCTTGACCTTTTATACTGGGGGCTTCCCGCGCTTGGTGATGTTTTTACCCATGATGCAGTTCATTTGATTTACTAAATAGTGAGTTTGGAATAACTTCAAATATACATAAAATAAAAAGAACAATAAAACTATACGAAAATGGGCACATAAAAGAAAGGAAAGTACGAAAAGTGAAAAAGGGATCCGTGAGGGAAAACGGAAACACAAAGAGAAAAACGAGAGAGAAACAAAACTAAGGTGAATTAGTCGAAGGCAAAAAGGCAAGAATAAGACAAGGTAAGTATAGAATATAAGGTAAGTAGTGTATAAGTAGCATTACGTGCAGTAGAAATAGTGTAGATGTAGATCACGACCAATGGAAAGGTAAGTCAGAGGATATAAACCCAGGTTCATTCTTATTAAAAAAACACACACACAGACAAACCAGGAAAACAGCTAAGCCACGTCATCTTGCAGGGCGAAGGAGTCCGTAGAGTTGCTGTACAGATTCGTGAACGTCAGGGAACAGGCGGCCCGAAAGCCTGCGGGGTGATCCGCCTGAAGCCGGGGGAAAATTTCTGTAATCTCTGTGAAATGCTTCCCTCATCCTCCGATATAAAAGGAGGTAATCTGTCTGCCTGCACTTAAGTATCACCTCTTCAGTGAAAGTGCTCACCATGCCTCGAACTGATTGCTTCTGCTAATACTGCGGCCAAAAGCTGACCGAAAATCACCTTTGCTTGCTCTGCTCCAAGTGTAATCTTCACATCTCCACAGCAAGACTGCATCAATACAAATAATGCTATTGCTAAGGTGCTAAGATCCTTCCTCAAAAATCCTCCCTTCAAGGTATGCAGTTAATAAGTGTGCGAGCTAAGACCCCTTTCATTCACCTGCACTAAGGCCAACCTCTCCCGTTGACATCTGGTGACAGTGATGCTCCCAACTCTCTCATTGATATCTGGTGACAGCGGAGCTCATTGATATCTGATGGCAACGGTGTTCAAGAACATACAACGCCAATGTTAATTCACCAACTACCCTGCGATTCCACGCTCCTTGCCGACGACTGTTGCCGATCCACGCTATCCGCCGACAAGGCACTCCTGTCGAAGTGCCTCCTCGCCTCCTTCAACGCCCAACCATCGCTACGAATTCCTATCCTAATCTACGCCTACCCGCGTCCTGTCTGCCCCACTACTTCGTGCTGACCACTCACGTCTGTGCTACCCTCCTGACGAGGTCGCTGACGATATGTTCCCACTTTACACTTTACGCTGCCACCTTCGCCAGTCCGTCCTACCTGCCTCGCCAATTCTTCGCGAACCTCGTCAGCAGAACTATGGAGCCATCGTTCCATTTAGCACCGCCAATACTTACCCGCTACTATTAAAAGTCAATGCGGTGAAACACGATACTGGAAACATCCGAGACATAAAATATATTAAGGTATTAGTGAGTAGATTGATTATGTTCAGTAAAACAGAACCCATAACTTTGTTTTTTTCTAGAACCTTCCTTATTTTGTTTTTCATCAATTTCAATCTTATTTTGCATTTTCATGTTTTTTATCGTGCATGGACTTGATTTAGAGTAGTTTAATTGAGTTTTACACTAGTCTTTCGTTGGGTTAATGGGTTTTTATTGCTTCTTGTTTTCTTTAATTTGATTTAAGTTACTTTTGCCGATTTTGACATCTTTGTTTTACGTAACCAGAGCCATATCACGAGTGACTTTTAATTATAATGCAACACCTATGATGGACATCTATTAGGCCTAAATTAAATAAGGAAAAGGGGTATACGCTACCACTTCACGTCCTTTTCAGTGATCAGAGAGGATACGAAAATATGGAAACAGTTTTTCGATGAAACGTGGCAAAGAAGTCCGTAGAGTATATATGCATAGCCAAATAGCAACGCATTGCAGACGCCATGCTTTATATAGGCTTACACAGTTATCACTGCAAATTAATTTTAAGCCCGGCTCATGACCGTAAACGAAGGAATTCTGCGCCCGCCGCACCGAGAATTACGCCCAATTACACCACAAGATTCACATGCCCGAGACCCGCACGGTTAAAATTAATTTCAGGCTCAGCTGCCTAGTGTTCGAGGTATAAATACTTGCCTATTAAGCTCGAAGATTTGGAATTCTTGTCCAAATATTTTTTTTCTTTACAATATGATGGTACTCTACTGAACAAATTAACACTCCCCAATTAACATGCTACCCTTCTTATAACAATTTTTCTTCTTAAGCTCTCCTTTTTTGGCATCTTACTAAGGTGATCGACAAACATGTTGTCCTCCCCTTAGCCCTTTTACTGGCCTGGTACACTTATATTTCAGCCTCTGAAGACGATGTGACCCTCCTTGTTACTAAATGTTGCACCGCAGTGCGAACCTCCGCTGGCACATGATGACTCTGGCGACCATCGGATCACCAAGACTCATCTGTGGACGTCGAGCAGAACCTGCATCCCTATGCGTTACTGCAGTATTTCAAGTGTTGCAGACGGCTCGAGGACGACCCTTTATGAGCGTTGAAAACAGCACACATAGCAGGACCGGATGGACCGTTTCACACCTCCGTCCTCAACAGCTGCCTGTTCTCCTTGGGCGGATGCAGGTGCCCTGCCCTGATTTCTCTTTTTGGCACTTCTGCGACGTAAGTAAACATCCGCCCTAGAAGAGAGCCACCGCATAAAAGGACACGTCTCATCAGCCGGAGAGGGGAGAGACAAGGCAGACAGACCAAGCCACACAGGATCCAACGCTACCATCTCATCCTCGAGATACGGAGGATACGGAGGTCTCTTGGCGGTATCACAACAATATGCCAGCAAGCTAAGACCCCTTTCATTCCTCCACAAGGCAACTCTCGCATTGACAATACATTATATATATATATATATATATATATTATATATATATGTATGTATGTATGTATGTGTGTGTGTGTGTGTGTGTTGTGTGTGTATGTGTGTGTGTGTATGTGTGTGTGTGTGTGTGTGTGTGTGTGTGTATAATATATATAATGTATATATGTACATACACAAACACCACACACACACACACACACACACACACATACACACACACACACACACACACACACACACATACACACACACACACACACACACACACACACACACACACACACACACACACACACACACACACACACAGTCGAAATTCATATGCACACACTAGATGAGATGCTATAGCATCCAGCCAACCTGCCTGCGCTTCTACTGATGTGGAAGGCTGCCAGGCAAATATTAATCATAGAAATTTGCATGACTACACATAGTACGTTTCTTTTTGCATTTCGTCTAGTCGGTAGAAAAAAAAAAAATAAATAAATGAAAAAAAAATATATATATATTTTTATTTATATAAATAAATAACAAATATATATATATATATATATATATATATATATATATATATATACATATATATATATATATATATATATATATATATATATATATATATATAAACACCACACACACACACCACACACACACACACACACACACACACACACACACACACACACACACACACACACACACACACACACACAGAGTCGAAATTCATATGCACACACTAGATGAGATGCTATAGCATCCAGCCAAACTACCTGCGCTTCTACTGATGTGGAAGGCTGCCAGGCAAATATTGATCATAGAAATTTGCATGACTACACATAGTACGTTTCTTTTGCATTTTGTCTAGTCGGTAGAAAAAAAAAAAAAAAAAAAAAAAAAAAAAAAATATATATATATATATATATTATATATTTATTTAAATAGATAAATAAACAAATAAATATATGTATATATATAAATATATATGTATATATATAAATATATAAATATATATATATATATATATATAGTAGTAGGAAAGACGACAGAACGCTGCACATTCAAATACGTACATGACAGAACGCTGCACATTCAAATACGTACTGGACCCAGAAAAAAGCTGCTCA
>NW_023644754.1:5000-8495 GCF_015228065.2 Penaeus monodon | reverse complement strand
GGGCCATGCCATAAAGCATCAGGAGGGCCGACGTGCTGCATTTCAAAAAGGGGGGCCGCTAAAACCGTCCGGTGAACGCGGGAAGGCCGGGGCCCGAATTGCTGGACCGGGCGCCGGTGCACCTTTAATAGCCCATGCAAAGCCACACGATCGAGGTCATGGTGTCTCTTGGCGTTGCTCGGCCCCACCCTCGCCCGCCGCCACCCTTGCCGGAACCGTCATCCCCTCTCTCTGAATCGTCCAATTAAGGACCGATTCACCGCGGGGAAAAGAGGGGAGGAGGGAGAGGGAGGTCCTTCTTCTTCAGCTGCTGATGTTCTTCTCTTTGAGAAGCCCTCTGTGTTCTCTGAGTTTCTTTGCTTCTTGCTTGCTGCTTGAGATTTGCGAAGTTCTGGGCTTCGCCCGGGCCTTTCACTTATTGCCCGGCCTGTGTGATTTTTCCCTTTGGACTCGGGGGCTTAAATATGCCAACCGCGATTTATACTCTCGAGTCAGGTCCGATGAGCATGCGCGGTGAATTGGCGGGAGTCGGTTCGTCAAACCGCCTGTACCTGACTCTACCGAGCGCGGAAACTCGTCGCACGTTGGTCACCACATGCTGCTTATATCGACGCCAATAACAAACGACCCTGACCTACCCTCTCAGAGCTATGGCAAGGGGTCAAGCGAGCCACCACCCCTCAGCCCCGAGATGCACGCACCACAACCCCCAGGCAGAGGCCAACAGACTGGTGCAAGAGTTCTCTGCGAGAACGAGCAGCGACAGTCTGCCAGCCGAACTGAGGGCAAGACAAGAACGCCTACAACCAGACAGACTTGCTCACATCAGAGAAAGGGCAGCCAAACCCCGATAACTCAGACTTTTATCTTTTCTCTGGGGGAAACTAAAAAGATGCACAAAAAAGCCAGTTGCAACTCAGCCCCGGGCGATGACGGGATCTCGTACCCCCTCATCTCCCCCTGGGACTGGTAAGTGAGCTTGCATTCCTGCAACTCATCAACAGATCCGGGGAAACTTCCACTCTACCCAGAGCTGGAAGAGGCTACCAAAATTTACCCCATCCCTAAACCAAAGGAGCCGGGGAATACTGCCCCATCTCTCTCCTCAGCTGTCTGGCCAAGACTGGCCGAGAGGATGGTACTGAACCGGCTCCAATGGGAAATGGGAGCCCCACATGAACACCCCCACGGTTCACCAGGGGCATGAGCACAGCGCACAGCATAGCCACGCTCTTGAGCACAATAAACACGGGCGCATCTGTGGCAGTATTCCTTGACTAAGAAGGCTTTCGAATTGGCAAAGTCCTCTTGCCATTCAGGAAAGCCTGATCCAAAAAGGAATCAGGGGTAAGCTCTTGGCTTGGATAGGTGACTACTTTACGAATAGAACAGCCAGATTAAAATTCCAAGGTCACCTATCACAGAAACAGGCACTAGAAAATGGAACGCCACAGGGTGGGGTTCTCATCCAGCCCTTTTTAAAACCCCACTAATGTCCTGTATCCTCAACAAAAACCTCCCAGTGGGGTGCAAGATCATCTCCTATGAGAGATCTTGCTATCATCTCCCTGGACCCACATTGCCTAAACAAAGCCCGCGTTGTCTGGACTTGGTATCCGGGGAAAGTGTTGCAGGACAGGACTAAAGATCTCTGTAGCCAAAATCCAAGGCCATGGCTTGAGACAGAGATTCAAGGCACAAGCCCTGAAAATCCGGGAATGGACTTGGAGGGGGTTTTCAGGAATACCTGTACCTTGGGGTAAGGATAGACCGGACCCTCTCCTTCCGCCAGGAGGTCCAGTACCTGCTTGACCGAACAAAGGCAAGACTGTCTGTCCATGAGAGAATGAGGGGAAGACGCATAGGGGCCAGACACAGAGTACTAAGATCATTCTACGTACTGCTTTTCAGGCCCATTGTAGACTATGCCTCCCTCGCTCTGTTTGGGCATCAAGAGAAAATATAAAGACCGATTGGAGACAGTCCAAAACGAAGCCGCCAGGGTCATTCTGGGTGCCCCAAGGTGGGCCAAGGTCCTAAACCTCCTAGTGAGACAAACCTTCTCCCCTTTGGCCTCACGAATTGATCTAACGGCACCCCATTCTTATCAAAGTCATCCAGGCCCCCGGGAAACACAAGCCTAAGACAAAAAATATCAGACGCCTAGAACAAGACAACGAGCTGTTTGCAAACAACTCCTGTTTGTCTCACACAGCCAGGGTGCTAATACGCCATAAAGCTCAAAGAACCACTACTGGCCAAGGGCATGGACTCCCCCACACCCTGACTTTGTCGAAGCTCCGCCGTGGGCACAAACCCTCGATAGAGTTCTGGGTCATGAGACGGGCCCAAGCAAAAAAAATGAATATTGTACGCCTAGCCTAAAGGCAGAAACCCAGAGGGTCTTTTGCAACCATCACCCCTCCGGGGAGCCGAACATATTACACAGACGGATCGGTCGATCCCTTGACCCACACTGCAGCGCCGGCTTTGCAGCAAGGGATCCCAAACAATATCCATGAGGGTAACAGACAACGCCTCCTCGCTACAGGCAGAGGTAGTTGCTATCTTTGGCAGCCTGAGACACGCGTCCATGAGGAAAGGACACGTGGTCATACACACAGACTCCAAAGGAGCCGTGGGACTGTCTTCAGCAGCGCTCCCCCACTGACAACATCTACCTCCTGACAACTATCGCACAATAACACAAAGGATGCTTGCTCAGGGTAGAAGAATTATCATAAACTGGGTTCCCAGCCATATAGGGATCAGAGGAAATGAGCTTGCTGACAGATTAGCCGAAATCGGCCGGGGTATGCCCCCAAATCTCATGATAATACATCAGAGCCAAATTTTACTTAGGGGGAAGTGTACGGTGGGGGGCCAACTCCTTCCTCCTGCAGCTTCACAGAGAGGAAACGAGACATTCCCCTCGGCCAGCTGGTACTCAGATTTTCCCCAGGCTATGAACCACTGGCACTCTCTGAAATAAACAACAGAGGTACCGAAGTCATTCTGCACAGAATGCGCCTAGGTTACACCCGTGCATGGCAGATTATACAAAACCGTAGAACGTGAAGAGAGGTGTTGCATGCATTGCGGCGAACCCAACGCCACACTGATACACTACTTGGAGAATTGCGTGCACACGCAATTTTCCCAAGACAAACCCACAGAACACAGCCGTCCCCTGCTGGTAAGAGATTTTTGCGAGATGCTTACACCCCGGCTACAGGAGCGCCTGCTGGCAATCCCACCGCCACGGTAAGCACCGAGTGTCAGACCAACAAATGAGACAGCCATAAAAAGCTGACACAGGCCGGGCCATAAGTGAAAGGCCCGAGCGAAGCCAGAACTTCGCAAATCTCAAGCAAGCAAGCAAGACCCTGACCTTGGCGTCTTTCAAAGATAAAAACTCGGCGGGGCTGTTACCCGGCTATCACTTTGCCCCTTTCGGCCCCCCCTAGGGGTCGTGGGATCAGCGCCGACGAGCTA
>NW_023644753.1:0-37243 GCF_015228065.2 Penaeus monodon | reverse complement strand
CCCCCTATTTATTTCCTGGATTCCTTACATGCAAAAGTGCAGTGCATGGTAGTCTACAACTGATCTTATAAAAGCCAAGTAAAAGTTACGAGCGTACATAGCCATGTTCTCTTCCCAACAGAACTTATACCGTTTTAAATCTCTCCCAGAGTCTCCTTTAGAGAAAGACCGGGTTCTGCATCTTTTACGTTCACCCCGAGATATTTATACCTTATGGCATATGTCAAGCCCCTGGTCACCTATGCGAAAAGGGGTGGGGGATGATATAGGGGTTTGGGAGAGCCATTTTTTCTCAGCGGAGATGATTTAATCCACACTCATGAGCCTTTGTTGTGATTTTGTTGAGAATTGTTTGCATCCTCTCTTGTGTTGATGTCTGACACATATATCATATAATGGATTCACCATCCCAAGTGGGATATCTGCCAGCGGGCTGTGCAGAGGACATTGAACAGCATAGGGCTGAGAAATCCTCCCTGTGGTGCCCCAAGTTCAAAAGTTTTGTGAAGTGGAACTTCTCAACCCCTGAACAGGACACTTGCGGATCTTTTGAAAGATACTTCTAATCCAGTTCAATCTACCAATGCCAAGATTACTATTTTTTCTAGGATAACTTCTCTGCAAGTCAAAAGCTGACTTAAGGTCAAGAAAAACAGTGTGCTTCCCGGGATTAGAGTGTGAAAAGTACTCTGCAAAGCAATGTTGTTGCTATGTCCCGATAGAAATCCGTACAGTCTGTGAGATAATTTGCCTTGTAACCTGTACCTGAGTCTGTTACAAAATTATCCTTTTCTAGAACTTTGCATACACATGAGGTTAGTGAAATTGGTCGGTATTTATCAGTGTTTGATTTCAGTATTGGGATGATTAGACTGGCGGTCCAGGGGCCAGGCAGAATCCCTTGTGATAAATTTAACCTGTATAGGTGCAAAAGGGGATTGCCAGGTACCTGAGCTAAAAGGCGAAGGACACTATAGGTAAATTCCATCCTCACCTGGGGCGGACGCTTTTCCTTGATCAGTGCATTGTTCAGTTCCCACTCAAGTGATCTCAGCAATGTCTGGGGGGTTGGTATCAGAACATCCAATCTCAATGGCAAATTTGCGTGCAATTTTAGAGTGACTAAGGTGATTCTGAATAATTGTGGGAAGTGAGCTCAATTTGGACACTCCAGCCCATGGGCTAAGGAGCATATCGCTTGTGCAAGAGGGGCTATGGAACAGTGGGGGTTAGTTGGTTTGCCTGAAAGTCATAATTTTTTCCAGACCTTCGACATTGAGGTGTTATTGTTAATGCTTTGTAGGAACTGTTTAAAGTGTTTCATTTCTGAAATGAGTTTTTAATTCCTGTAGGTTTTTGTTAGCCTTAAGAAACGAATTTGGTTGTCACGTGTATTTTCTGCTTGTAGATATCAAAAAGCTCCTGAACCGCATTTGTTCCCTAATAATGTAGGGTCACCGACCCACTTAGGTTGTTTGGGGTGTGTGAGTTGTGCTCTTGGTTTTCTTTGTATAGACCCAGATGTTGTTTGTAATCAGTGACCACTGTCATCAGTCCATGGAAAATTGATCAAACTTGTTACTGTGTAATCTTATACCAGTCATAGATCCGTGATTTAAAGTGGTGCTCAAGGTAAGGAGGAATAGAAATTTTAAACCTATTTTTTTTTGCAGGGCTGAGTATTATCAACAGTGTATCTCGTTACTATTACAAAGTGGTTATTGATTAGCTCTGTTGCAAGCATACTTCTGACATTTCCATGCACAAGATCCCTTCCTATTACATAATCTAGCCTGCCCCTCCTCAAGTGAGTTTGCTGTCTGTATCATACTGTCATAGATCTATTGTTCACGAAATATCGGAACTCTCGCCATTTCATTGCATTGACTATCTCCAAATGTATAATGTCTAGCATTAAAATCTCCCATGCATATTGTGCCGTGATTCTGAAAGTTGGGCAGTGAATCAGTCTGAAACTTTCTTGCGTATACATGTACAGAGAGAAAACCCAGAGGCTGTTCAAATATGTAAATGCTGATATTGCACATTATTGTCATCAGATTTCTGCACCAACTTATGCTATGGTGTCACTGACATAAGTCAATAGGCCTGTCATTCCTGTGTTCGTATAGGAATGGTACCCTTAAGGGGGGTTTTTATTTCAGTGGCTGATGTGAAGGGCTCTTGTAAACAGATAACGTCAACATTATTGTTATGAATATAGTAAAGCACAGTCATTAACTCTACAGTTGACACCACGTACATTCCATGAAAGAAAAGGAATTGTTTTCTTGTCTCCCATCACACCCTGTGATTAGCTGATTGGTCAAATTCATGTTTGATGAAGCCCTTTAGTCTGCATATTTCTTGTACAGCATTATATATCTGTTTTGCATCTTGTTTATTTACCTTGAGATTGCGTCCTTTCCGCGTATTGATACTATATGTATAATCCGTACCTGATAGCATTTTCTGAGTGATGTCCCCACATTCGTATTTTTAACATCACCAACTTCATTAGAAAGCACATTTTCCTGTCTACACGATCACCTTTGTTTTCCATTATCATTTTTTTTTCAATTCAGCAATCTCTTGCCTGATGCTTTTTTTTTTTTTTAATTCAGCAATCTCTTGCTGCATGCTTCTTATTTCCTTGGCATCCATGTCTTTTTCACCAATGGTTTCTCCTGTGGCACTGTTTCCTGGTACGGGGAATCCCCCTGGCAGCTGCGAGAATTCCTGTGGGTTGGTGACGTCATGCGACACTGGGTGGGGTGTGGCTGGGCTGGGCATCCTCATTCCACGGTCGGGGCAAGGGGGGGTGCTCATGGCGGTTTGTGGGGGCAGTTACGGTGCCAGGCTGTCATACCTTCCGCTCCGCACCTAAAGCACCTCTTCACGATGGTGGCGGCGTCTTCGTTGTCGTTGTCCTTCTTGTTGTTTCTTGCAGGGCAGTCCTTTGTCTGGCGAGCTTCTGTGTCAACAATACGTAGCAAGACCGGATGAAACACTCACACCCCAGTCCAAGCAGCTGCCCTTCTCCTTGGGGCAGGATACAGATGTCGCCCGGCTTTCTCTTTTCGCACAGGGATAAACATCCGCCCTCAAAGGAACCACCGCATAAAAGGACACGTCCGTAAGGCAGAGA
Organism: Penaeus monodon; assembly: GCF_015228065.2. Classification (NCBI taxonomy): domain Eukaryota; kingdom Metazoa; phylum Arthropoda; class Malacostraca; order Decapoda; family Penaeidae; genus Penaeus; species Penaeus monodon. Next base: position 34,095 of record NW_023644753.1, on the reverse strand, counting down.
GAGAGGCACGGCAGACAGGCCAAGTCACACAGGGTCCAAACTCCACCACCTCGTCCTCCACCCAGGGACATGGGGTCTCTTGGGGGTCACATCTACCTTCAGTAATAAACCAGCAAGTTAAGACCCCTTTTATTGAACCACCCAAGTCCATCTCTCATCTCACTCAATCTGGTGACAGCGGTGCTCCCAAACTCACGTGTCGCTCACATCTGATGGCAACGGTTGTTCAGAACTTCACAACGCCGACGCAAATGCACCTACCACCATGCTCCTCGCCGACGCCTGTTGCTGATCTACCGACAAGTAATTCTGTCGAAGTGTCTCCTCGCCTCCCTTAACTCTCAGCCATCGCTACCAACTCCTCTTCTGACCTGGACCATGTCTATCCTACTACTTCGTGCTGACCACTCACGCATGTGCTACCCTCCTGACGAAGTCACTGAAGATGTATCCTCGCACTCTACACCGCCACACTTGCCAATCCAGCTCACCTACTTCGCCAAGTCTTCGTGAACCCTCGTCAGCACAGCGATGAATTCACAGTTCTACCTACTACCACCAACACTTCCTTGTCACTATTAAAAGTAAGTGTACCTATTAGTGCCAGAGTAACTATTGCCCTCCCTATACCCACCACACCTTGCATACAAGCTGCCTTCTTTCAAATTCAAGTACACGCCACTCTACGAACGCACACTACTAACTCTATACTACATAACTGTCAATCATTGTTTTTTTTCAACACACACACACTGAGATCAAACCTAAGTGACACGCACCCTCACTTCACACCTCATTTGCCAGCCCTAACCATCCCGTAATTGATGTATTGTGTTAATATTTTTCTGTCTATTATCATTTTTATGCTCAGATCGCACAATTTAGTATATATCATTTCTCTCAGAACAAATGATTACCTTCGAGTTTGATGAATTATTGTTATGTCGGCTGTTCTCATCATATTATTCATGTTTATTGTTTTTGAATTAATGAAATTATCTATTTTTTCTGTTATATGTTATGCCTACTAGTTATCACTTCATTACTTCTTGCGCATGTACATTCTGTGTATACACTATATCGTTGTGTTCTTTATATCACTGTTCTTCATACTTGCTGTGCTAATCTGTCGCTCGTTCACACGTAGATTCGATCACCTGACTATCCTCTTATCTACCTACCTGCCCACTCTACTCGGAATTCACTCTAAGATTGCGGATTTTACTAAGTGCCATCCCCATATATTTATAACTGAACCCAAATCGCTTCTATGACGTCCTCTCGAAGTTCGATATCTTGTTCTCAGTAATGCTGGAATTTATGCTTCTTTAGTTAAGGTTTGGTGAATATGTACTGATGGTAGTGTCTCAAGTTGCAAATAATGGCAACGCACTGCAGACACCATGGTTATATAGACTTACTCGGTTACAATCACCGCAAGTTAATTTAAGCCCGGCCTCATGGCCGTAAAAAAGGAACCCTGCGCCCGCCGCACACTACGCTCATACGATTGAAGCGCCGAGACGCGCACTGTTAGAATTAAGTTCAGGCCCAGCTGCCTATGTGTGTCGAAGCATATATACTTGCCTAATTACCCCAAAGATATGGAATTCTTATCCAATTGATTTTTCTCTCTTCAATATGATGGTACCTTATTGAACTCACTAAGAAATTAATTCCTTACTTGACCCGTTACCCTTCTTGTGACAAAGTGTTCTTATTATGCTCTCATTTTTCTTGCAATTTAGTAAGGTGATTGACAAACACATTATCCTCCTCCTCCTTCCCCCTTTTTAAATGGCCTGGTACACTTATTTTTCAGCTTCTGAAGACGATTGACCCCCTCGCTATGATGTTGCACTTCAGTGCAAACCTCTGCCACAGACGACGATCTGTAGATACCAAAACGAACCTCTACTGCATCGTTTCAAGCGTTACAGTCGGCTCGAGACGAGCCTGGCGCAGGGGCCGAGCGATGTCAACAATACATAGAAAGACTGGATGAAACACTTCACACCCCATCCAAGCAGCTGCCCTTCTCCTTGCGCAGGATGCAGATGTTGCTCGGCTTTCTCTTTTCACACAGGGATAAACACCCGCCCTCGAAGGGAACCGCCGAATAAAGGACAGGGTCCATAAGGAGAGATTGATTGATTATTTAAAATTGTCTGCCGCGTCAACAGCTAAGGTCATTAGCTTCTAACACCTTGTTATATAGAAATATTAGAATATTTAAAACCATTAAAAATCTATCAATAAATATCTTACAAAAAACAATGAATATATTTAAAAATCAAATCATAAATATTATTCTCTAAGTTTATACAATTATTGCATAAATATTATGCATTATTAAATTTTTTGAAAATATTAGCCTCCCTAAGGAAACTAATAAGACCTTCTATGTCACAATCCTCCCCAATACTTTTTTCAGTATATATGGGGGAGGCAAGTACATACGTTTTTGGTTTGAGAATCTTGCACATCTGTCCTACATGTGCGACCATTAAGGCTCTGCCATCCCCACAAAGTGTTTGGCCTTTAAACCATCATCGGTCCATGAGTCAGTCTCGTGTGCTCGATTCTTAGTCTTTTTAATACAACTTCCACTTTTCGGTTGGGATGGATGCTGGTCCCCCAACTGCCAAGATCATCTTTAATCTCTCGCATTTTGTTTCTAGAGGTATGCCTCCATTGTTCCCTCCATCTATTACGAAGACAACCCCTTATGCGGGGTTTTCAGGTCGGTGTGTGGGAGAGGAAAACGAGCATCACAAGGCAGAGTGGCAGCTTTCCTTGGCCTTCTGATCAGCTCACTCATTCACACTGATACCAACATGTGTGGCACCCAACATAGAGTTATCTTTTACGTGTTGACATCAAAGCAAGCCAATCTTTAACCCCCTCAATACAGGAGTGATGAGTTCAAACTCTTGGTTGCTTGCAAGGCACTACGAGAGTCACAATATATTACTACAGAATGGTTCGTAAAATCTCTAGTCATCTTAACTGCTGCAAGGATGGCATGTAAACTCTGGGAGTGAAGATCGAGGCTTTTAGAGAAAGACTGCTAGATGCAGTCTTCCTTCTGCTCACTGCTGCAAAGCCCACACCCTTTTCAGATTCGAACCATCTGTATATATTGCATCTGATCCTTGGTACTTAGAAATGTGCTGAAGAAATCTCTCTCTGACTTTTGCTTCAGATCTCTCCCCTTTCTCAATTCCGACCACACCAGCTCGACTTGATTAGTCCAAGGGGAAATTGGGGAATTCCAACAGCCAGAACCTTAGTGAGACTTAAATTAAGTTCTTCACAAGATTCCCATTCTCCTACCATAGGATCGGTTATCCTCAAGGGGGTTGAAAACCAATCTGGATGTAGGAGATCCCGGAATCCTTTGTAGTCTCGTGTAGTAAATCAGGTTCATGTAGTCCCGTTGTAATGAAAGAGGTGGTTTTCCACTCTCAGCATACAGGGACTCCACAGGTAAAGGCCCCCAAAACGGAAGCCGCCTTCCCGCGGGGGGGGGGGGGGGGGGGTTGAGGCCCCAAGATCTGGTGACCCGGCCCAGAGGGCTCCCCCATACTGGAGGGATCACCAGTGGGGGAGAGACAAAAGGGCTTCCTGGTGCACCAAGGCCTATGAGGGGGGTGGGTCCCCACCCCGGGTTCTTTCCCATCTTGCCAGGGAGAACTCTCCCCGGTGTTGCTTGTGTGGCATCCTGTATTACCAGGAGATAGGAGCCCTGGGGGTTGAGCGTGCTGTACGCTGCCCTGCAGCTAGAAAAACACACCTTTTTTGCCCTTTATTCGGTTAGGGGGTTTTGATAAAGGGCCCCGGGCCAAGTCAATTGGCTGGTCAAATAGGGCTAGGTAAAAGCAACACTATTTAGTCGTAGCACATGGGCCCGGATACCATCAGTCTGTTATGGCTGCTATTTTTCCTCTTTACCCGCTATGGCATAAAAGTTTTGGGAAGAAATTTGAGGTTAGGAAAGTCGCTCCACTCTTTTTCAAATTTTTAAACATTAGCCCTTCCAGAATTGGTTAAGTTAGCTGCTCCCACCTAAAGTAAAGCCATTGTCCCAAAGAAAAAGGAATACCGGTGCTGTTTGCACAGCAAGGTAGGCCCTTTTGTTGGTTTAGCCCATCTCCTTCCTCCAACCCCTTGCCCTCCATGTTTCTTACAAACACCCCTTCCCTTTAAACCCTCAGCCCCAAATTGCGACACTCCCTTTGGGTGAGTAGAGTGGGGGTCTTTTGGGAGACTCGCCTTCCAAGAAGGTCTTTGGACCCATCAGGCAAGGCCCAGGGGCCTAAACGGTGACAGCCCCATACCACCACATCCCAGGGGCCTCTGCTGTAGGCAGAATGCCTTGAAGTAAAGGCTAAAGCACCCCCTTTGGCCCAGGAAAAGGGAACCCTAAACCCTGTCCAAAAGACTCTAGTGCTACAACACCACGGGGGTCTCTGCTAGAAAGAAAGCCCTAAAGAAAAGGCTCGGGTTTATTCTTCCCCAGGCAAAGAAATCCTGAACCTGTTAAAGGGAAAACCTGGGGAAACTATTCCACGGGTAAAAAAACCATTAAAAAGGTACCCCCCAGGATCCTGGAAAGGGAAGCTTAAAGGTGTGAGGAAAAACCTTTGACCCCGGTGCGCCAAACACCTTTATGAAGAAAAAATCTAAAAAAATGGTCCCCAACCCAAGGGAAAAACGTGGGAATTCATGAAAAATGGGAAGAACGCAACATTAAGTTTCTTTAACCCAGTTTGTGTATGCCTAAAAGAGATTACTCCTGTAGCCCCTACTGAAGAAGAACTGGGTTGTTCCTTTCAGCCGAAAAGTAGAACGATGTAAGTTCCCCAGAGATCTCTGTGGTTTTACTAGCTCATTGCAAATTTTTGTCTGGTGATTATCCCATCTATCTTCAGAGCAGGTTGTGAATGGATGTGCTTTTTCCAGGAATTTACGCCCCTTGTCCCATACCCAGCTAAGGGGTCCAGAGTAATTGAGGGACATACGTTCCACGACGTCCGTCTACCTCCTTTAGCACACCCGGCCTTTGGCTGGGGCTTTTTGAATTGATAAGGGTTTACAATGCTGGGCTTTTGTTTAAACTGCCTTAATGCGCTTTTTTTGCTTAACAGCTTTTTGGCTTTCATAGACACCATGGACTGGAGGTCGCGGTAAGCCCGCTACTTTTGGGGAACGGATGCTTCTACGCAAGGTGAATTTGATGTAATGTTTAAACAGATCTGAACCATGGAAATTTTCACAGCCCTTCAAACTGCAATTGATCTAAAAAGATTCAGTCCGCATGTTCAAGTCGCCATCTCTCACTCCTTTGAGGGAAATCCCATTCTCCTCCTGAAAATTTTTGGAAAGTGGTCGTTCCAGAAATTTCCCCAACCTGTCAAGTAAAGTTCAACTGTGAACAGGTGAGCCTTTTGAAGGTTTATTGGAGAATGCCCAGTTTAAATTTTGGAAATGTGTGGAGTGTCATTTTTCAGAAAACCTCTACTCTTAAGAACAAGGACCCCAAAGGGCCCCTTCCTCGGGGTTTGCACAAAGTGTCCCCCCAGAGGTGAGCCGACCATTGAAACTCCCAAGAGTAGAAAGGTGTTGAATGCTCAAGTAGATTTCCAAACTTTAATTTGAGATTAGGGGAGGAGATGTGGATGCAACAGTGTAAGGTCGTGAAAGCTATTTCACAGCCTTCACCGCAGGGGGTGAACCGAAGCAAAGGACCTACCGGGCTGTGAAAACGCACCAAACCGCTTCCCTGGGGGAAAACTAATTTCCCTTTGCCCCTTTTTTACCAATACTTTTTTCAATTTGACCTTTTACTTGTTTGAAAAGTTTCATGGCTTCTTTGCAGTGGAACAGCATTTGGACCTGGACAGTTGTCATCCCTAAAAACTTTTTGTACCCATTTTAACACTACTCTTGGTTGCCCATTTTTTTTCAAACAGAAAGAGTGGCTCCGTGCCCAAACCCTGGCGGGGAAGCACCCCTGGGGTTTGGGCACATTGGTTTTCCCTTGAGGTGGTCCCCATGCAAACTTAACAGTTCTGGGGGCTAACGTTTTAAAAGTTAGAAAAGACTGGTTTTCCCTGTTCCAAAACCCTAACTTTCTTTTTAAAAAACTTTTTAATGCCACTACTTTAAAATTCTCTATTTCCTCTAACAGTTTCCCCTGGGAATACCTCATCAGGTTTCGGGGAAAAAAAAAATTCCCTTACACCGTTTGAGGGTTTTGTGAGAAGAACATGAAACTTGACCCCGGGGAATGTCGCAACCACGGCGGTCCTCTCGTCTGGTGACGAAACCTAAAATATCGGGCTACATCTCACTGTGGGTGATGCGAGGATCACGTGAATCTTCAACAATTTTTCGAATATTTTCAAAAATATAAAGATTCACGATGATACACCTTCAATGGTTTTCACACTATACTTACTGTATGAAGCTTTCATTACAGGTAAGATTTTTATGGATTGGGACTTTTCCCCTTTTTACCGGTTTTGGGAGCCGGAACCATTAAACGTTCCCTTCTTCCCCTTGGAAGTAAAAAGGGTTTAAAAGTGAAAACAGTGATGTTCAGAGGGAATGGTGGGGGGGTTTTGCTAGGTTTCGGGGAAGAGCTAGATTTTTGAAAAATTTTAGTACTCATACAAATGGAATTTTTCATTTCCTCACCCCCCCCACCCACCATGGAGCCCAAATGAGGGGAAGCTTATTTGGGGGCCAAAATCTCCCAACAGCCAGGGGGGTATTTGGGGAAAATATACGCAGCCACTATTACAGTATGATGGAGTCGGGGGACCTATGCGCTACCGCTGAATAGTGTCTCTTGACCCTACCCATTTTGACGCCGTTTGACTTGAGTGGGCCTGATCAAGATTCCAAAACCCCGAAAAAAGGGGACCTTTTGCTAGCTGCGGGGCAGCGTGCAGCACGCTCAACCCCCAGGCCCTATCTCCTGGTAAAAGGGATGCCACCCCGGGAAATTTACACGGGGGAGATTTCCCCCTGTCCAAGAGGAAATGGAATAAACCCAGGGGTGGGTGCACCATCCCCTCTCTTGGGCCTTGGGCCCGGGAAAAGCCATTTTGTCTATCCCCGGGTGCCCCCTCCAGTAGGGGTACCCTTTTTCCGGGGCTCACCAGATCATTGGGACCTCAACCCCCCCCCACCGCGGCAAACGGTTTCCCGTTGGGGGAAGATGGAAGAACCAGGGGGGGGTGCCCCATCCCTTTTATAGGCCTGGTGCACCAGGGCACCATTTTTCTCATCCCCCACTGTGCCCCCTCCAGTTGGGTAGCCTTGGCCGGTTACCAGATCTTTTGGACCTAAACCCCCCCCACCCCCCTAAGGAAGCCCCCTTCCGCGGGGGGGGGGGTTTGAGGTCCCAATGATCTGGTGAGCCGGACCAGAGGGTACCCATATGGAGGGGTCCCCAGTGAGGGATGAGACAAAATGGCTTCCCTGGTGCCCCAAAGGCCTATGAAGGGGAGGGTGACCCCAACCCCTGGTTCTTCATCTTGGCCCGGGAAACCTCCATTTTTTTGCCGTGCGTGGCTCCGTATCCCAGGAGACGGATCCGGGGGGGTTGAGCGTGCTGCCGCTGCGCCCTGAGCTAGCAACACCCCTTTTTGGTCCTTTATTCTGGTTAAGGGTGCTTGATAAAGGCCCGGTCAAGCAATGGGCTGGCAAATATGGGGGGGTCAAGCAGGCACTTTTCAGTGGTAGGCATAGGTCCCGCGCTGCATCAGTATTAATAGTGGCTGCGTATTTTTTCCTCATTACCCCTGTGGCGTTGGGATTTTAAACCCAAAACTAAGCTTCCCCTTTTGGACCCCCAGGGGGGGGGGGGATGAGGAAATGAAAATTTAAAAATTGATGAGATACAAATTTTCAAATCTAGCTCTCCCCTGACACCTGCGCAACCCCGCCATTCCTCGGGAAAAATCAATATTGTCATTTTGGAAAACATTTCCAGCTTCCAAAGGGCAAGATGGGAATCTAAGGGTTTCCCGGCCCCCAAACCAGGTAAAAAGGGGGAAAAGCCTCCTCAATCCACTAAGGAGATCTTACCTTTTAAATAGAAAGCATTTCATATGTAAGTACCTGGTGGGAAAGACCATTGAGGGTATCAATCATGGATCTAGACATTTTGGGGTTTCATGGGAAAAAATATTGAAGTTTAACGTGATCCTCGCACCCCCCAAAGCGAGAGATGCCTGAAGTTGGGGTTTTCATCCCCAGACGAAGTGCCCTTTTCTGCTGCGATAGCAAATTCCGGGGGTAAAGTTTCATGCTCTCCTCAAAAACCCTCAATCAGGCAAGGGAATTGTCTTTTCCCGGCCCTGATGAGGTTTTTCTGAGGAGAAACTGTTAGAGGAACTAGAAATTTTTAAGTAGTGCAGTAAAAGTTTTAGGAAGAAATTTGAGGTTTTGGGAACAGCGCACCAGCTTTTCTTCTAACTTTAACACATTGTCCTTCAGAATCGGTTAAGTTGCATGGTCCCCCTAAAGGAAAAACCATAGTGCCCCCCTATCGGTTTTGCTTCCACTGCAAGGATGGGCATGGACCCAAACTTTTTGCTGTTTTAAAAAAAATGGAAACCAAGAGTATGTGTAAAGTGTGGTACAACAGGTCAAAGGAGGGTGACAACTGTCCGGTCCAAAATGCTGTTTCCACTGCAAAGAAGCTCATGAAGCTTTTTCAAACATGAAAAAAGGGACAGATTTTAAAAAGGAAATATTGGGAATAAGGAGCAAGGAGAAAGTTTGTTTTTCCCAAGGGAAAGCGACGTGCCCGTGTGTGTTTGCACGGCCAGTAGGTCCTTTGCTTGGTTTTTAGCCCATTCCCTTCCCACCAACCCCTTTCCCTCCAAGCTTCTTACAGCACACACTCTGCCACTTCCCCTAAAACCCAGTCCCCAAAATTTGACATGCCTCGGGGAGTTTTTTCCACCAGAAACGGAGGGAGTGAGGGGTCTATTGAGGAGACTCCCCCTCCCAAAGTAAGGTCTTTGGGGCCCTCAGGGAAGGCTCCCGAGGCCTCAAAGGGACAGCTCCCGCTGCCACACATCCACAGGAGCCCCTGCGTAGGCAGAATTCCCGAAGTAAAAGGCCAGGCCGCCCTTTGCCCAGGCAAAAGGGAAACTGAACCCGTCCAAAAGATCCGTGCACAAAATCCCAGGGGCCTCCCCTGCTAGACGAAGCCCCGAGCAAAGGGTCCGTCCCCCTTTGCCTAGGCAAAGAAAAACCTGAACCCGTCCCAAAGGGAAAACCCGTGGAAACTGTTCCACAGGTCAACAAAAAATTAAAAAAAAACTCCCAGGGTCCTGGAAAGGGAAGCCCAAAAGGGGGAGGAAAAACCTGACCCCCAGGTGCTGCCCAAAAACCTTTTTGAAAAAAATCTAAAGAAAATGGGTACCCCCAACCCTGGAACGTCGGGAAACATGCAAAATGGGAAGAAAATGCAACATCTGATAGCTCAGGAACCCCGTTTGTGTAGCCTACAAAAGATTATGACCCGGGGAAAAAACGTCCCATTTCCCCGAAGGGTTCCCTTCAAACCCATTATGGAAAACCCTTTTACAATGGGCCCATGGAGGAAATAGCAGTAATGGGACGAAGATATTCCTTTCCCGGCCATCCACCTGCAGACAAAAAATGAGGTGAAGGGTGTGAGAATAGCTTGACACGAACCCTTTCCGTTGCATCCCCTTTCCCTTTTTTCCACTAAAACTCAACAAATGATTTGGAAGATTTTCTTGGGCAGTTCCACATCCATTTCTACCTTGGGGGATTTTAATGGTCGGATACCCCTGGGGAGACACTTTGTGCAACCCTCGAGGGGGCCTTTGGGGTCCTTTTTTTAAGAGTAGAGCATTTTTTCGAACAAAGACACTCCCCACATTTCCAAATTTAAACTGGGACATTTTCCAATATGACCTATCAATAGGCTCACCTGGTTTACGTTTAACTTCACTTTACAGGTCATGGAAGCTTCAGGAAGTGACCACTTTCCAAAACTTTTGGGGGGAGGTGAATGGTATTCCCGCCCCTGGAGTGCCGAGATGGCGACTTAACATGCGGGCGGGAAACTTTTTTAAAAATTGCAGTATTGCAAGGATCTGTGAATAATTTTCCCTGGTTTGATGCGGTTTTTACCTCACATCACGAATTTACCTTGGCAGAAAACATCCATTTTCCCAAAAGTAGCGGGCATTTCCCTTGACCTCCAGTACCATGGGGGAGGGGGTGAGGAAAAAAAAGGGGGGGGGGGGAGGGTTTTTCTTAAAAAAAAAAACCCACCAAAGCCAGGGCGTGCCCTAAAGGAGGCTGACGGACGTCGTGGAGACAGTATGTTCCCAATTAACTCTGGGACTCCCTTGCGGGTATGGGGAAAAGGTGCAAGATGCGGAAAAAAGCAATCCATGTCACAACCCGCTCTGAAGATAGATGGGATAATCTCAAGATAAAAAAGATTTGCAAATGAGCTACAAATCATGGCAGAGACTCCTCTGGAGATCTTACACGCTCGTTCTCCCCTTTTCGGGCGGGGCAAAACAACACCAGTGTCGTTTTTCAGTAGACTGCAGCAGAACTTTCCCTACAACCCCATTTTGCGCAAGGAGATGGGCCTTTCTTTGCGCCTGCCGTAAGATGCCCCAGGAAAATGACGGTTTCCATACCAAAAAGTATCTCACTTTCCCAAAAGGGTCCCCGAAGTTTCCCGTTTGACCCATTTAAAAGGACTATAGAGAGGGCACAGTGCCATCCACATGGGGAGAAGCTATAATCATTCCTGTTCCCAAATGGCAAAAGCTTCCGCACCCGGAAATTTAAAACCCAAATTTCCTCACCAGCTGCATCTGCAAGCGATGGGGAAAAAGGTAAAAATCAGGTTGACGGCGCTAAAAAAAAACATGTTGACCCCATATCAATAGGCTTTTTGAAAATTAAGATCAACCACGATGCCATTGAGGGTGGAAACTGCTATAGGGTTTTTCGCACAGCAACGTCACAGATGCAGTCTTCTTGACCCTTTAAAGGGTTTTCATACTATTTAAGCATGGCATATCATGAAGCTGATGACATGGTTTAAGAGGAGATTACTACTTTTTATACAAAACTTCCTTGTGCGGGAAATTAGAGTTCGGGAGGAAAAAGTTTTCTCATGGAAAATCAGCTGGGGGGGTCCCAAAAGGGGGTCTTTAAATGTGACCCCGTTTTTCCATTGCTATCAAAGACATTTTAAAGGTGTTTCAAATGCTGTCCAGTATCTTAGTGGATGACTTTACATGTATGCTCAAGGAAGTTACAGGATGTGCAAGGGTGCATGCAACTGCAATAAAAACAGGTTTACAGTGGGCAACATATATGGGGTTTAAATTTTTCAAGCAAGCATGGCTAACATTTCCACAAACGAAGGAAAATTCCACCCTTCCCCCTATTTGGAGCAAACCCCCTGCAATTGTCCAAAGGTGAAGTACTTTGGTCTAATTTTTTACTCAAAACTTACATGGGTGCCCCATCAAACGTTAAAAAGGAAAGGGTACAAAAACACTTAGTATTTTGCAGGTTCTTTACATTTTTTTGGGGTGCAGACCCCCACAAGCTTCTACGCTTTTTCCGAGCGCTTTTTCGTAAGCTTGATATGATGTGAAGCTTAATTATCTGCAACTCCCCCTGTTCTGGATGTTGACTCGGTTCATAATGAAGCTCAGAATCTTCTGGGGCTTTCAGGTTTCACCCGTGGAGTCCCGTATGCGAGGTGGGGAACCCCTTTTCATTTCAAGGGACAATGAACCCGATTTTCACACAGACTACAAAGGATTCCGGGGTCTCTACTCCAGATTGGTTTTCACCCCCTGAGGTCCGCCTATGGTAAGATGAATCTTGTAGAAGAACTTAATTTAAGTCTCACTAAGGTTCGGCTGTTGGGGAATTCCCAATTCCCCCTTGGACTAATCAAATCGAGCTGGATTTTGGGCGGAATTGGGAAAGGGGGGAGTCTGAACAGAAGTCAGAGAGAGATTTCTTTAGCACATTTCTAAGTACCAAACAGACGCAATATATACAGATGTTCGAAAACTGAAAAGGGGGGCTTTGAGCGGAGCAGAGGAAGACTGCATTTGCATCTTCTCTACAAGCCCCGTCTTCACGCAGAGTTACAGCATCCTTGCAGCAGTTAAAATGACTAGAGACTTTCGAAAACCTTTATTTTGATATATTGTGACTCTCGTAGTGCCTTTTCAAGCAATCAAGAGCTTAAAATCATACATCCAAAAGGAGGGGGGTTCAAGATTGGCTTTCACTGATGTCAACACGTAAAAAAATAACTCGTGTTGGGGGCCAGGCAAGTTGGTGTAGGGGAATGACGAGCTGATCAGAAGGCCCAAAGGGGCGCCGCCCCGCCTTTTTGAGCTCGTTTCCTCTCCCCACACGACCTGAAAAACCGCTCAGGAGTTGTCTTCGCGTAAATGGGAAGGAACAAAGGGGCAACCCCCAAAATAAACGCGAGAGATTAGAGATGACCCTTTGGGAGTGGGGGAAGCACCTCCCAACCGAAAAATGGGGAAATTGCATTAAAAAGGTAAGAATCGGGCACCAAGACGACTTGGGGCCCTATGGCTAAAAATCAAACACTTTTGAGGGGTGGCAAGAGCCCTTAAAAATCGCACATGTAGTGGAAAAATGTGAAAAATTCTCAGACCAAAGATGTAGTACTTTTTTTTCCCCCAATACAGAAGAAGTATTGGGGAGGATTTTGACATAGGGTCTTATTGTTTCCTTAGGGGGACTAATATTTTTAAAAAAAAAATTTGCAAATGTTTATCAAAATTTTATAACTTAGAGTTAATTTTTTGCTTTTATTTTTTTTTTGTTTTTGTTATTTTTAAAAATATCATTGATAGATTTTAAGTTTTTAAAAAAAAATTTAAAATTTCTATTTTAAAAAAGGGATTCGCGCTAATGACCTTTGCGTTTACGCGGCAATAATTTTAAAAAAATCAAAAAATCACCCCCCCCCACGGGAAGGCGACTTCCGTTAGGGGGGTCTCGTGGTTGAGGGATCTTCATCTGTTTCAGGCTAAACCGGGTCCAGGAGGTGGAGAGCCTTTGGGAGCTCGACTTTTTTTGAGTTTGCTTTTTCCCCCTTCAGGGATTATCTGTGCCTTTTCTCTTTGCCGTTCTGGGCCCGCCTGTGAGGGATGGCCAGGGTTGGGGTTTGGGGTGGGGGTCTCGCCCGGGGGGGCAGGGGTTCCTCCTTTCAGGACTGTGACAGTCTGGGGCATTGCCGTCATGGGGACTGTGACTCCTTCTCGCCTCCTCAATGGGCCCTGGCTGTTTCTATGCTGGCACAGCAACAATAGGAGAGTCAATCTTCCTCGTCAAGAGATTATCGTCTCTAGGAGAGGCTTTCGCAGTGTTCTTTGTACAGTAATTCCTGTGGTCTTTCTTCTGCATTTTAGTGATGGTAGGAAACTCCGTTTTGTTGGAGATATCAGGTGTCGGCTGTGAAGGGCTTCCTTCCTCTTGGGAGGTCAGGAAGTCTTTTTCTTTTGTTCTGTCCCCAGACATGGGTTCCTGGGGGAGCAGGAACAAAGTATGGTCACTTTTTAGCAACCTCTTGTCGTCTAAGAGCGTCTCTTTCCTGGCAGAACAAGCCAAGCTCCAGGCATGATACCCCTTGGTGTAGTTGGCACATTTGGCTCTTGTGGCCCTTTGGCCTTCCTTGTGGGCCTTGAGGCACACCTCGGTGTTGTGTGCCTTCCTACATACACCATATTTAGGCTTCGCCTTGCAGCTAGCCTGGTGGTGATCATATCTTTGGCACTTGTAGCCCCAAAGCAGCTCAGGTATGTATGTTATTAGATTGTAGGAGACCCAGTGCCCAGGTCAAGGGTAGTGGTTGGGGCTCCTTTCAAGGTGACCAGGACTTGCCTGGTTGGGATCTTCCCTTTGGACATTCAGCTAGCGTCCACGAAGTGATCACATCCACATCATATGATAGTGAGAAGCCAAGTAGCACCATCTTGATTCTTCTGTCGTCGGCATTGAGTGGTGAGAGGCATACATTCCTCCCATCATTAAGCTCTCTGTTTCCTGCAGGAAATTCAAGGTAGCTTGGTCTTGGCATGATAATCATGCCCTGCTTTCTGCAACCTGGACTGACAACCAGATTTTCGCTGCATCTCCAATGCTCTTACCAGTTGGTAGGCATTGTCGAAGCCTTCAGGTTTAGAGGGAACCTTAAACTGGTAGGAAATGCCTGAGGGGTCCAGACTCACCCTCAGAGTTCTGTCTCCGGCCTGGGTCGTTTTCGGGCCGCCCTTTCGTCTTAAATTGTGGGTGGTGGTCGTGGGAGCAGCAGCTGTTTCGGTTGATTCAGCTTCTGCTCCATCTCGGTCAGGAAGGACGTCTGAGAGGTACTCAGAGGTCTCCCTGATTTGGCTGCTGGCCTGGAGAGGCCAGCACGAGAGTCCATCTGCTGGACAATCTCGTGAACAGTTGTGTTTTGGCTGATGTTGTGTCCATCTTAGCAGCAGGTCTTCGAGAGTCCAGCTGTGCTTTGCATTTTCGCTTGCCACTAGAAGCTATGAATGACTTAGTCTGGGCCTTGCACAGTTCGTCAACATTTATATCTCTTTGTTGTGGGGGGTTTGGAATATTTGCATAAAATAAGCAGTTATTTCATCCTCTCACGCCCCACCAACCACCGAGTCAAAAAGGGGAACCCGTATTTTAGAACTAAGGTTCCCAAAGAAAACGGGGGTGGGGGAGAGGATATATAACAGCCAAGGCCCCCCGTCTTGTGGAAAAAGGGGCCCCAAAGGGGGTTTTTTTGCAGCCACAAGGCGTACCCCTGCTGGTACGCTCAACCTCTAGGACTCCCTTTCTCCACACCCCGGGGGATCCCACGCACGGCAAAACTGGGTAGATTGACCCCTTTGGGGGAGAGCCAGAGGGTATTTTTTCCCCTACAAGATGGCATCATTTTTTGGGAACCCTTTTTTCTTCCCCCCTCTTAAGAAAAACCTCCCCCACAAGGGATTTTTAGTCCTGCACTTGGGGAAAGGGAGGATCCAGTGGCAGGACGACGAGTTGCTGCATTGAAAATTGGGGACAGAGTGTTAAACCCTTATGATCCCACGAAAAAGGGAGCTTCTGTGCCTCCTCAGGTGCAGAAAAGGATTTTCCCGACCCGAACTCGGGGGTTTGTAACATAAACAACAATGATTTTGGTTTTTTGAGCTGAAACTTCTCCCTTTAAAATAGACTAAACACGATTGTTTTGTCAATTTTTTTTGGGGGGGGGCCAAAACGACCGTGCTTTTTACCCTTATTTTTTCGGGGGAAGGGAAAAGGTTTTTCCTTTTGGGCCCGTTTGGGGGAGAGAAGGGGTAGCGTTCGGGCCTAGCAACAAAAACCCCTTGGGTACCCCTTGGAACTTTAAAACAGGGGGGTTACACAATTCTGTGAGGGAAAAGGGACTTTCGGGAGAGCCCCCTTAAAGGGGGAGAGGGGACCCCCAGAGTATGTTAATTTAAATTCAAAGGGCCCCAAGGTAGAATAGTGCAAGGGGGGATGGTGATGGGAATGGGGGGGGAATTTTACGGGAAGCAAACGGGGTGAAAAAGGGGCGTGTTTATCAAAAAAGGGAGACACACTGTTTTTTAGTGTTAGGCCCGGGTCGGAGTTGAAACCCTGCCAAAGGGGAATAAAACCCTTATAGTTCGGCCGGCACCTCCATTAAAACTCCCAAATTGTTGCAGTGCTTTGTTTTTTTTAATTGAAACATTTGGCCCTAGGGTAAAGGGCCGGGGCCCCAAACCCAGAATTTCCGAAATCTCAACGAACAACGAACGCTTGTGCCGGTTCGGAGGATGATTTCCTGGGCAGAATTTTACCATCCCCATAAAACCAAAATCAAGAGCCCCTCACCAAAAACCCCTACATTTACTCTCCTATCAAAAAACTTCACTTTCTATCCCATAATCATCACATGCACATTAGCAACACCATCCTTGTTTCTTTTTACGAGTTCCCCAAGAGTATTTCTTTTTTCCCCTTATTTTCCCGTTTTTTCTGTATTTCACCCATACCAAAAAAAAATTTAACTGTATTCTTTTTTCGTTTTTGTTTATATTTGTGTTTTTCTGTTTCCTTACTCTGCACAAACAAGGGAAAAATGCTCGGCTATTAGGACTAGCCGGGCAACTTTCTGGGGTAGGGGAGGGGCCCCTGCCCAGTGACACCGTGCTTTTCACGAGTGTCACTGAGCAAGATGCTCCCCCCCCCTTACACAGATAAGCCCCAACGGGCCCACCCTCCATTTTGCTCCCCCCCCCATTACATAAGGTTTTCTTTCAACCCCATTCCTTCGGCCCACATCCTTTAAAATAGTAACCAACCCCTTTCTGTTTTACCTTCAAAATACCAAAAAACAACACACACCCCATAACCCCAAAATCACCAGCCAAAACCCTTGTCACCCGCTCATTTCCCCCCCACCTCCTCATTATACAGGGACTTTTATTTTAAAAATTAAAAAAGGGTTTCATCCTTAGGGACAATGGTGAACCGAATTTTTTAACCCGGGATTTACTCTTAAATTTTGAAGTTTTACACCCCAGTTTTAAAAACACGGACATGTCTTATTTTGGGGTTTATGCGGTCCGGTCAGGTCATTGCCCGGGGGGAGGCGAGGGCTATGGAAACCCTTTGGCTGGTCACTGGGACGAAATCTTTTGAGGCCTAGGTCATTCTCGGTTTTAGGTATGGGCCCTTTCCCGCTGGAGGAACGATACAGCGCTCAGGAAAACAGGGGGGGGACGGGGGTTTAAAGGCACCCCGGGTTCGGGTGCTACCCTGATTGCCCCAATGTCATTTCTTGGCCCCCTTACTCACGGCCCCCGCCCCCGAGGGTCCCTTTGATTTTCCTCAAGGGTTGGGCCTAACCTGGCTTAAACTCGTTCTTTGCGTGCGTTGTCCTGGTGGGATTTCGTGGGGTGCTCGTCCCCGTCGTCCTCTTTTCCCCCTGGCCCCGGTGTAATCTGCCCGCCCTCAGCCCAACCCCCTCGAAAGTCTCGCACGGGCCCTTTTTGACTTGTTTCGTCCAGACCCCCTCGTGTCCGGCCCGGGCCAAACTGGTGGGTTCTCGTCCCACGTCTCACAGATCTGTCCGATCTTCTTTTGTCCCAGCCTCGTAATTTTCCGGTCTAGGGCGCGGGCAGGGGGGGTCTCGGGGGGGATACCTGCGTACAAAGCCCTAGAGTTGACCGGATTGAAGGGCCGCAGGTGTCCCCTATGCACGCTTTCGGGGCGATGGTCCTGCGGCAAAGGTGGGTTCGCTGGATTACGGGGGCTGGCAGGCAACCCCCCGCCCTACACGGGGGACGGTTAACACCTTTTGACGAAAATCTGGTCCGGGGGCCCTATGGCGATCTTGGACGTCCTTCCATGGCATCCAAAGGTAACGGAACTGAGGGGTTTTCCCTCGGCCTGCGGTTGAGCAAAAATTAGTGGGGGCCCCCGATCAAAACGAAAGGGGCCCAGAGAAGAGAAAAAAAAGGCAACAGAGAAGAGAGGGATATCTACCATAGCGGGATTAAAAAAATTTGCGTTTTTTTAATGTTGGTTTAAATATTTTCGTCTTTTTTTGTGTGTGTTGTTTTTTTTCCAAAGAAAAAGAAGAAAATAGAAGAGGAGGTCAATAGCACCCGCGGGCCTGCGGGGAACTACCCATCTCTGATAGTTGAGAGTAAAAAAGGGGAAACGACCAGGGCAATCCGCGAAGTTTACTAAACCCCACATTTGTCACACAGAGAGAAATAGATGTAACTTGAATCATGTACAACCCACTGTCACAACGGGGACAAAATTGCGGGTAAAGAGAAGAAAAATAAATCATTACGCGCATAAGACAGAAACCCCAACCTTATTAAAAAAAAGGGGCCCAGGCCTGCTGGTGGTGAGGTGAAGGGTTGGTTGTGGTGTGAGTGACAGTAGCTTTAATGAGGGGAAAGCGAGAGTGCCTCGCACGAGAATGAATCACAAACAGATTTTAACGTCACTAAACAAAACGAAGTACATTAGCAAGTAGCTATTTAGATTATTTCAAACCCCACATTAAAAATTCAAATCTAATGATAGCGAAGAATTCGCATGAAGAATGGTGCAGAAAAAATTCGAAAGATTAACAAGAAAAAATCTTTGGGGGTCGGAAATCTGAATGCCGATACAGTTAGCTAGGGCACCAGACCTCAAAAAAAACCCAGAACGGGGGGATCCTATACCAAAACCCGTATATGACTGGCGACTCGAGCCAGGGAATATAAAAAACCTGCTCTCTTCGGTATCGTGAGGGGCGCTCGCAAAATTCCCCTAAGGATTTTAAAAAAATTTTCACGAATCACAAAAAACGTTTTGGTGGTACCCAAAACATGCAAGCACTTAGGAGGGTGAAAAGGGTGGATTAATAAGCAAATAATGATTCTAGTTTAAACCCTAGTTTCAAATTTAACGGACATAACGGGGGTCACACGACTAAAAGGGGGTTCGTAAAGTTTTTAGGGGGTTTTTCGCAACCCGGGGGAAATCGGGGCAATACGTGCACTAGATATGGGGGAAGACCTACCTATATTCAAAATAATACTTTTTATGAAATTTCGTTACATGCCCGTTCTAGCCCGATAGAACTTTTCACCAAAAAGCAGTAAAAAATGTAGTTTTTCTCCCAAATTACAGGGAGCCAAGCAGACGGCCCTACCCCCGCCGCCACCCACCGGGAAAAGAAAAAGGGGGTAGGTTAAAACGGGAAAAAAAACCTTTCTTTTCCAAAAGGGCGCAAGCGAAAGAAAAGGGACGGGAGGCGGGGAAAAAGGGGGGGGACGAGACAAATGAAAGATATTCGTGATAAGATAAAAACACGAAGTGTTTAAAAAGTGCAGATGAAAAAATATAAATCTTAAAAACGAGAGAAAATAATTAATTTTTAAATAACGAACGAATTCAGTTTATTGATCACTACTCGACGCACGGAAATGCGATCTAGGGGAAGAATAGTGTGAGAAAAAGGGCCCTTTGTGTCATTTGCACCCTTTTTCCCAACAAAAAAAAAAAGGTTAAACATGTAGGAGAAGGAAAGGGAAAAGAAATAAGGAGAGGGGGGCCCAAAACGTGTACTTTTCGGGTTTTTTTTTTTAGCGTCTTGAAGCGGTCGAGGGATTTTTTCAAAGGTTTGCGTTCATGGCGAGCCGGAAGGACGAGCGCCCCCCCTCCCCCAGATTGAAAAAACTATGCATACTTAGACATGGCGAAGGGCGCAAAACACACGTAAAGGGGGTGAACGACTTTTTAAAGGGGTAAAAGGTCGCGCGAGGTCCGGTCAGCGCCCCCGGGGGAGAGGGCGGAGCTGACCCCAGCGCACGGTTCGTTAGACGAGGCCTGGTCATTCCCGGGATAAGTAGTGCTGTTCCAGCTGGAGGGGGGATAGCAGAGTTGGAGGAAACATGGGGGGAGCGAGGGAGGTACCGGCCCGTCGCACACGATTGCCCACTGTACAATAACTCTTCATGAACATTATTTTTCAAATTTTTTCTTTGCATTGTTATGTTTCCCTTTGTTCTCAACCACATGTTTATATAAACAAAAAATGACCCCCTGAACTCACTCTCGAACGGAAGGGAGGGGAGGGTCTCACGCAATAGGTATCATAGCAGAACTAAACCGCTAGAAATCCCTAGCAACCGAAAAAAAAAAAGGTTAATTTTTTGTTCCTGTTATGTTTTTAATCAATAAATTCTCCATAAAAACAAAGGAACCCACTGAACCTCGCTTCAGTTTCAGGAGCGGGAAAGGGAGGCAGGCGGGGTCTCCCCTCAATACGGGACAAAAAAATCCAATAAAATCCCAGCGGGCAAAAAGGGTGCCCTCCAAACCCAAAACGTGGCTCCATTTTAATTTTTTTTCAAAAAAACCGCCCCTTCCCAAACCAGTGAAAAAAATCAAAAACACACGCCAAGAGGTTCCCCCCCCTTCTTTATTAATTCTTTTTTTCAATTTCTAGGGCAGGGCAGCACTTCCCTACCAACACCCTAAAACCCGGTCCGAACGTTTTTCGGGTCACATATCCATATAATTAAAATTTCTACTCACAATACTAAAAAAGAAAGATGATCTTTCCCCTATAAAAAAGCGACTGGGGGTCGTTTAAAACCAAATTTAATTTTCAAAACTTTGAATTTAAACTTGACAGGCTTGATTCCCAAACAATAGATGGGTATTTGGGAAATTTAAAAATTTCGCCTCCCTCGCCCAAATTGTTGAGCACCATCCCCAGGGCTCAGTATAAAACTCGCATTCATTTCATCCATCTGAAAGGGCAAACGTTTCCCTGACCTGTTTTCAAAATCTTTTACCAAAAAATTTAAACAGATGAAAACCCTGTTCTGTTCTTTCAAGAAGACACGCCATTTTATCAATAACGACCACAAAAAATATTGGACAGATTTAGTGTAAAAAATAGAATGTAACAGAGTTCGCAATCCCCGGGGAATTTTTGGGAAAAAAAAGACAATCAAAGGTAATAATACCCCCCTTTTCCCACCCCATTTTAAAAAAGTAAAAATTTCAGATCCCTGGATGTTATCAAATTTTTTTAAGAAAAACTGGGCCCAAAAAATTTAGCCCACCCTCCTCATCCCTTGTTTATTTCCCAATTTAAGAAATGGAACCGGGGTCAAGAGAACGGTAAAAAAACACCAGAGCCCCTTTTTGATGGATAGGCGGGACGACACCTGCGAATCAACCCCCCTCTCGTGGGGGAAAGTAAAAAAATAAAAAGAGGCTTCCTCAAAGGCCCAGGCTCCTCACGATCGGTCGCGATTAGGTTGTTTTCTGACAACCTTATAACTTTGTATTTTTACAACGCTTCTCTGCTACGGTATTTTTCCTTCCCCCTTTAAACTGCTTTAGGGGCCCCCTTTCCAAAGCCACAAAAGGACGACGCCCAAAAGGGTTACCCCCCCTATTGGACTACTCGAGATAGGAAAAAAAAAAAAAAAAAAAAATCATAACATCAACTACGGTGGTATCTCAAGCTAACATTCTCCCCCCAAAACAACGGTTTTATCGCTCCTCGAGAAAGGACGCACCAACATCATCAAAACTACAAAACCAAAAAGACCGACGAAAAGTCTTTTCTTGTCACAAAAGTGACGACCCTTTTTGACACGGTCTGGATGCTGGCCTCAAGTACAACGTGTACTAATTAATAAAAGGCTCTGAAGTTTTCTTTTTGACCGCAGTTTAAAATTAAAAATTCTCAAAAAAAGTTTCGGGCATCATTTCAATGCACGCTGGAGTACCTCAGGGAGCATTCTATACTAACCCAAAAATTTTAACATTATAAAAAACAACCTTCCAGAAGACTCATTACTATCCTCTATGCTGAGACGTACGCATTAGTCGACCAATGCGCTTTAGGTGTCGTTAGCGCATTAATGGTGACAGGGTCTCGGAGGGGGTTTAAAAATGGTGTAAAAGACTAGCACGACAAAAAACAAAAGTTTTCTTTGTAAGACCACAAAAATTCCCCCTTTACGACAACTTTTCCCCTAAACATTTTCGAAAGACTAAAAAGACCTTCCAAGCAGATCCTTTTGTACCACCCTTGGGTTTTAACCTCGATCCCTACTTTCGATTTCACTTGCCTATCATTAAAAAGGCAGCCTTGGCAAAAAAAACCCTTACTTCGCTTTATCAATTTTAAAAAAGCCCCCTACGCCCAAAGCTGCATCTATACAAACACTGATAAAACCTCTCCTCAAAAGCACTCTCCAAACGAATCATAACGCGAAAACCCCAGCTTGTTCAGAAAAAAAGCCCGGTTTTTCTAAATGGAAGTGGGATCGTTTTATTACATCTGAACTCCCCCGGAAATTCTCTACCTCTAAACATCGAGTGGCATATTTTGGTCTAAAAAACCGCCGAACCCCGTCTTGGCTCCCCGACTGGTGGAAGACTCAACCCCATCTTCTTTCCCGGGCCCCGGAGCCGGGGAAAGGCCATGATTTTACTTTGGCAGGGGAAAAGAGTGGTGCAGTTTTTAGGTGGCCACACCTTTAAAGCCCCCTCCATTTTTCCATTTTCCCCTTCCCCTTTCCCCTACCCCTTTTGGTCGTTTTTTGTTTTTTTTGTTTTTCCTCTTCTGTTTTTTTAACAAGTTTTTGTTTTTTTTTGGTTTTGTTTTTTTTTTCCAAATTTAAAATTTAACCCCCTTGCCGACCCCTCATTCATTCTTTGGATTTACAAAATTTGGGGGGGGGGGGCCGCCCGGGTTTTCTACTTTGGGGCCCAGCCTGTGTCAGCTTTATGGCGCTCTTTTTGTTTCTGAAACTCATGTTTACCGTGGTGGTGGGATTGCAGCAGGTGCCCCTGCCCCCATGGTGAAGCAGCGGATAATTCATTACCACCCTTGGGGCCCTTTGTGGACGGCCCTTGTCTCAGAAATTGTGTGTGCTCCAATTTGTAAGAAATGTACCGAACCCCCGTGGGCTCGCCACGTGATAAACCCCTGTCTCAGGGTCAATTGTCCTATATTATGGCAATGGTAACTTTGAAAAATTTTTTCGCTACCTCTATTCATTGCTTCAGAGAGTGCAGGGGTATACCGGGCGTTGAGCCCATCGGCCGGGGGAAGGATTCGTTTTCTTTTTGTAAAGCGCAGGGGGGAAGACACGAGCGTGGCATTACATTCTCCCTTTAAAGATTTTTCGGCTCGGTTTTTTGATCAGGAATTTGGGGTATACCCCTGCCATATCAGCCGTCTGTCAACAAGCCATTCCTCGTCCCATGGGGGCTAGGGACCCAGTTATGTTTATTCTTTACCCTGAGCAAAACCTCTGTGCTATTTGAGGACAAGGGTCAAAAGGGGTTTTTTGAGTGAGTTTTTCTTAGACAGTCAGGTGCCCGGAGTCTGTAGGTATAAAACGTTTTCCCTTCCCTTTAGGGACGTGTAGGGGGGGCTCCCATGATCGAAGCTTGCCGTAGGGGAGGCGTTGTCTTACCCTCAGGATTTTGGGGGTCCCTTACTGCAAAGCCGACGCCCGCGTTGGGTTTTAAAAGATCGTATCATCGGGGAAATAGGTTTTTACTACACGGAGAAGTGATGGCTGCAATACTTCTAGTTCTGCCTTTAACTAGGCATAGTGTATTTTTCTTCTCCTTTGACAAACTCCCTTGGAAGTAGTTTTGTTTGAGCGAATAGGTATCAACACCTGGGGTGTGGAAACAGCCCGGGGTTTTTTGCCCAAAAGCCGTGGTTTGTTCTGGCGTCTGGATTTTTTTCTTTTTGGTGGTTCCGGAGCTTGGATGCCTTTTAAAATAAACGAGCTGCCTTTTGATCAATTTGTGATTCCGGTGGGGGAAAGGGGTTTTGCCTCCATGAAAAGTTGAGGGGCCCTTTGTCCACCTTGGGGGCACCCAAATGATCCGGGGCTTCATTTTTAACTTTCTACAATTTTTTTCTTAATTTTTGGGTTTTCGGCAATCAGGGAGACGAAGCTAGATCCATAGGACGGATGGCTTACAAGAATTATCTTATACTTTAGTCTAGTCATATTGTCTCCCCGACATTTCTCTCATAACAGTCTTGCTTTGGGTTTGGGCCCGTCAAGTACGGACCTCCTTTTTAAAGGAGAGGCCCCGGGCAATCATTACCCAAAATATTTAAAGACCTGGACCATTTAAGCCCTTTCCCCGGTTCTCAGAATTGTGCCCTTTAACATTTTGTTTTTAGGCTTGGCTTTGGATTTGGCTGCAGGATCTTTTGTTTTTCCTCGCACTCCTCAAACAGGGTGGGGTTTACTTAGGGAGTTGGTTAGGGAGATATTGCAAGGTCGTCTGATAGGAGAACTTGCACCGCACTGGGGGCTGTATGTTGAGGATGCAGGACATTAGGGTGTTGAAAGGGCTGGATTTAGGACCCCACCCTGACTTTTCCCTTTTTTGGGGGCATGGCTGTGATAGGTGACCTGGAATCGACTTTTGGGGTTTTGTTCCGGGAAAATTTTCACCTATCCAACCAGGAGCTTTCCCTGTTCCCTTCGGACAGGCTATCCTGAATAGCAAGAGGGCTTGCAACAAAAGCCTTCTCCCGGGTTTTTGGGAAAACTACCCCAGAAATGACATGGGTTGTGCTAAAGAACTGGGGATGCTGTGTTGTGCTGTGCCCCTTTTGAAACCCCCGAAAGGTTATGTGGGGGGCCATTTTTTTCGGCAATAAATCACCAGATTACCCATTTTTTCAATTTTGGGAAAAAAAAATTTTTTCTTTAAAATTTTTGTTCTAATTGTTCATTAAATTTGATTATTTCAAAAGCAAACCAATAGGCCTAGCAATTGATCCTGGTGCTCAGCCTTGTGGGGCCATCAAAGTTTAAAAAAATTAATAAAATAAAATCTTGGGTTGGGATGCCATCGCAGTACAACTGGGAAAAATGCAGCAGTAACCCAAAAAGAATAAAATTAGTAGACTGTGGATTTTAGAAAATTCTGATTCATGGAATTTTGAACTTGGGGGGGACATACTTATACAATACTTTTAAAGAAATATATGTATATACATGACATTATATCTGTTTAATTCATATTTTTTTTTACATATATAATAACCAACAAATACATATATACAATTTCGCATATATATTATAAATATATAAAATTTTAATATATATATATATTATAAAATATTTTAATATATATATATTATATTTTATATTTTTTCATTTCTTTTACATTCAAATACCCACACACACAACTCAACACACACACCACCCCACACACCACACCCCAACACACCACCCACACACACCACCACCACACACACACACACAACACATATAAAATATATAATATATTATAATATATATATATTATTATTTGGGGGTGTATATATATATATATTAATATATATATTAAAAAATATATATAATTTAAAATTTTTAATTATGGGTTTTTGTGGGGTGTGTATATATATATATTTTATATTATATATAATATATCTATAATATAATAATATATATATATGTGTATATATATTTTATTATATATATAAAATTTTATATAGTGTATATAATATTATAAAATTAATATTATATATAATTTTATATGTTGTTGGGGTGTGTGTGTGGTGTGTGTGTTGGTGTGGTGTGTGTGTGTGTGTGTTTGGGTGTTTTGGTGTTTGTGTGTGTGTTATATTTTAATATTTATATAATATATATAAATATATAATATAATATATATGTATATATATTATATATATAATAATTATTATATATATATATATATATATATTTATATATATAGAGAAGACCTGGTAGCGCACGATCAGTGTGGGGGGTTTTACACCTGCTACTGGTTGGGCCGCAGCGATGGTCCCCTCCACGGGTGAAAGCCTCCCCAAATCCCCACCGACTTCGCCCTCGGAATTTGGAGGACACCGGGGATGAGCGTTTTGGGGGCAATGGGGACAAAAGCATGTTTTTGGCCCTTCATGCTTTTATTGCTGAAATACGCTCTACCGAGAAATAAAAAATTGATGGAAAGGCTTTCTATGCCAAACTGCTCTGGGGCAGCGTTTTCCCCCCGACGAATATTGCATTGTTCTGGGTACTAAATTTGGGGTTTACCCGGCGGGTGACCAAGCGGGCTCCGAGATGTCTGTCGGCCCCATGGCTCAGGAGTTTGACCCCAAAGCAGCGAAAATAGCCTTTTTCCCCGGGGGACTTTGCTAGGCCCCAGAAAATGAGGATCTCGGGCTCCTGGTACCAAAACCCCCCCCCCGCTTTCGCGGGCCGGGTTCCCGCGATACGGATACAGGGCCAAGGAGTGACCAAAATTCTTTTTAAAGCACGCATGGAGGATCCTTCAGAACGGGCGGGCCGGGGTTCTGTGGCACAAACCCCTAGGCGGGTTGTCTAGCCTGCAGGCCCACTTCAAAACCCCCGCCCCTCCAGGGGCCCCAAAGGGTGTTTCATCGGGACAGACTATGGAGGGGGGAGTGTGGCCTGGGGGTTTCCCCATGGCAGTCTTGACCGTTTCACGGAAAAACCCTGAAAGCCCCAGTTACTTTTTGGGGGGGCTCTTAAAAACGCGTCCTCGAAGCAGCTCAGGATTTTTTTGGGCCCGTACGCCCGAGGGCAAGGCAAAATTTTCCCTCTCCCTGGGGGGCCCATTGGGAGGCAATGAAGCAGGCCGAAAGGTCGGCTGAATGGAAAATTAAAGGGTCTTGTGTCGCCCATGGGGGCGAAAGGGCTGGAAATCCCTAGAAAGGGAAAGGAACTTTCATCAGGTCTTGCTGAGGAGTTTAAAGGCCATTTATTGGAAAAGCCCTTTTGGGGCCCCTGCCTCCCAAACCCCCTGAGAAAGCTGAACTAAAAAGCCCCCCTCACGGGACTGCATTTCTAAATCCCGGATGGAGGGAAATCTCTCAGACCCAGGGTTGGGGGTTTCAAAATGTTGGGTGGGGATTTTGAGCTTTTTGTACCAGGTAGCCCCTCCAAAGTTGGCTTTTCAAGCGTGCCCACAGGGGCCTGTCCCGGGACCCACCCTCAGAAAGGGAAAAACCTCCTCCCTAAAAAGAGGTTAGGATGGCGTTTCCCCCCAAGCAAAGAGGGGGAAAAAAGCTGCGGGCATATGTGTTTTCCCTTTGCGGGAACTGCTAAAGGGGGGTTTAAAACCATGGCTCGGGGTCGCATACGCCCTGATTTCCATCTGTATTTTTGGTACCTTTCCCCCCTGAACTACTGAGGGGCGTGGTCATCCCTCTCGGAAGGGAAAAAGGGGGATCTTTGGGATTGTAGAAACTACCGTGGCATTACACTGCTCAGCTCCCGGAAAGGTTCTGGGCCCAAATTCTTTTTGGAAACGGATCTGAAACCCAAAATACTGAGGCATCAAGACCGGAGCAGTCGGTTTTTACCCCTGGAAAGGGCCCAAAGGTTTAAGCCCTTTTATACTAGCGCTTCGAGTAATTGGGAACGCCGTCGCGATTTTGGTCGGGGGTTTTGTTTTGAAACCCTACAGGGACCTCAAGGGGAATCGCTTGGGAGATCCTGAGACTGGGGGAATTCCGACACGGGATTTTTGGGCCAAATAGCAACCCCTCTATGCTGGTACTGAAAGTGCTTTTAAAGTGTGGGGGGGGTTTTGTCGAATTTTCTTCCTTTTAAATTCAGGGGTGGGGTTTAGGCTGTGTCCTTGAAACCAAAACTTTTCAACCCCTTGGAAATGGTTAATTGGGCAGAGCTATGGGCCAAAGTCAGTGGGGAAAGCAACACTGGGCAATATCAAGGTCTCAGACCTTAAATTTGGGGGAACAGTGTTGTTTAATTCCTATCTGAGCCCTTAGAGTAAATGGGGGGGGCTCTTGTGCATTTACCCAATGAAGTAAAGGGCCCCTGGGCCTAGGGGCCCCTGGACCAAGACCAAGATTCAATTTTGGGGGGAACCTGTTGGGGGAAAACCCTTTTCAGTCGTTTTTTTTTCCCCCCCAGGGCTTGGGGGCAAGGACTTTGAAGTTACAAAAGAGTTTTACATCCCTTGGTAGTGGCCCAATATCTCGGGGCTGTCAGACCAAGAAGCCCAATAGAGGGAAAGGGTTCTCGAACAGGGGCCTTTAACCAATCAACAAGAGCTTTTGGGAAAATGCGGTACCTACCCAGAAGGCCCAAGTTGGGGTTGTTTTAAAGACCTATACTCCCAAATTTTTGTTTTTATGGAAGCAAAACCCGGATGCTATCCAGTGTCTTGGGTTCACTTATGCCTTTTGTGAAAAACCCCTTTCAGGGGGGTACGTTGGAAGGACCAGTGTCCCCCGGCGGTTCCCACCGTGAAAACCGGGAAAGGGGGCCCTGTTATTTCCCAAAATTTCCGGGGAAACGTAAAAACTCAGGTTATAGGGCCACCTAGCTCGTCCCCCCGGGGGGACGACCCTCCCCTCAGGTTGTCTCTCTGCGAGACATCCCTGGGGGGGGGGAAAACCCTGTGGGACAACCCAGGGTCTTTCCCCTTTGGGGCAGCACGACGAGACCTGTCGTGAATGAATTGAGATGGGCCGGGGGCCCTGCCTGGGGGTTTCCCTCGAGGGATTTCGTGGTTGGATGCGAAGGGTTGATGCTGCCATGCCCCCCGTCGTCGTTTACCCCCTTGATGATGATGTATATACATACTTTATATTTTTATATTTTATATATATAAATATTATATATATATTATAATATATATATATAATATTTTTTTTTATTTTTATATATTATAAAATAATAATATATATATATATATTAAAATATTTTAATATATTTTATATTTTAATATATATAAAAAAAATAAAATATATCCAAGGGTATCTCAAATGGGTTTTTAAAAAAAGGTTTTTAGCTGGATGTGGATAGCCTGACCCAAAAAAACTCACCTCAAAGCGCTCTCCTTTTCATTCCCCGGGACTTTCCCCAAATTTATGGAAATATATTTATATATATATATATATTATATATATATATATATATATTATAAAATATAATATTTTTAAAATAATTTTTATATATAGTAATTTTTTATATATATATAATATATTATATAGATATATATTTTATATGTATATATAATATATCCCCACACACACACACACACAACCACGAGAGTGAATAAAGGAAAGTAAGAGAGAATAGAAATTTTTTCATTTCTTTTTCGGGGTTTAAGCATTTTAAATTTACAAGATTTTAAAATCAAAAATAGTCAAATCCTGCTGCAACTTTTTGGGCGAGAGGTGGTTTTACATTCAAAAAAAAACTTTTTGGGTGGTGGAATTTAGATGGAAAAAGGTGAAGAGTCTTTCGATGTCCCCTAATCTTGGGGAAAGATCCGGAGAAAGAAGAGGAGGAGCGCCCTTTTAGGTGAGGTTATTGGCTCAGGGGGGTATCCACAAACCCCCTGATATCAGTTTTTTAAACAGCACATTTGAGATACCATTTTTGAATTTGTTTGGGCCTTTTATAAAATGTTCCCTTTTCTAAAAAGGGGGGCCCATTACTCACAAAGTTCTGTTATGGTTTTTAAGTTTTTTTTTTTTCTAAACACTGACCATTTTTTTTTCCTTTCTTTTATTTCTTTTTTCACCCCCTCCCCCCTTTTAGACTAGGTTTTATCAAGAGAGGGTTTAAAGAAACATTTTTTTCCCCCCGTTTAAGGAAATTGACATGAAATCCTTGATGTAAAAATACCAAGAGAAATTTACACGAACAGCTTCAATGTCAGTTGCCCCAAACCCGGGCAGACTTTCAGGGACTGCCCGGATGAAGTGGTTTAGCTGAAAGTAATAAAAATTTTGTCCCCTTTTTGTTTTATTTTAAAGGTAAAATTTTCCCCGGCAAAATGGATTTAAAATGGTGATCTGTTTTACATTATTGGGGGAAATTTTACTTATATTTTTAGAGATAAAATAGTCCCCTTAAAGTTTTTTTTTAAAAGGGATTTTTTTTCTCTCTCTCTCTCTTTTCTCTCTTACAAAATGAAGCCAATGTTGTCGCAGAAAAAAATGCAGAGGATGCCACGCTGGTTTCCCAAAGGTGGCGGGGGCTCAGTCGACCTGGGTGAAGGGAAAACTTTGGTGGAGATGGGTGAAAGGGTTTTTGGCCTTGTGTTATTGGGTAAAGGATCTTTCCTTTGTTTTAAAACAAACCCTTTTGGGGGTTTTTTTGGGGTATCATTTCCTGGCCTAAGAAATAAGATTATTATGTGAAGGATATATATATTTTATTTTAAAATATATTTTAATATTAAAATTATATAAAATTTTATATATATATTATATGGATTTATGTTGTATATTTTTAAAAATATTAATATAATATATTATATAATATATATTTTTGTATAATTTTATATTAATATATATAAAATAAAATATATATATTTTATATATATGTGTGTTTTGTGTGGTGGTGGGGTGTTTTGTGTGTGTGTGTTTGTGTATGTATGTATGTTTTATTCTTTTTCTGCTAAATACTGTTTTGAAAAATTTAAATGGAAAAATTTTGATAGGGGAGGCTTTTTTTACTTGCTAGTAAACCACAGAAAAACCCCTTGTTTGTTAATAACAGGATGTTTAAATTTCAGAAGAGGAAAATAAATAGGGGGGGTGAGAGGGGCTGGGAAGGGGGTGGGGGGGAAAGGGTTTTAGGGGAAAAAAAAGTAGAAATGGATGGATGTCAGCAGTCCCTTTGAATGTGAGGGAATGGAGGGGAGACTGGGGGAGTGTGGATAGGTATGATTTTTTGGGAATTTATTAAAAATGTTTAAGGGGTGAGGTGGTTTTTTGGAGATGGGGTGGAAAATTTAATTGGGCTGATTTTTTGGGGAGCGAGAAAAAGGGGTGCTCACCGGGGGTATTTTAGGGGACTAGAAAAATCCGATTTTGAATGGATGATGTGGAAAAAATTTTTGGGAAAAGGGGAGGGGGCAAGGGAAGGACAGCACTGTAGTAGGGTCAAGAGAAAAACCTTCCCCCCCGGCCCTGCTTCCCCGCCCCGGCTTCACGGATTTAAGTACAGACGGGTTGAATCTGGAAATGCCCACCTTCCCAGAATTGGTAGGGCAACCCCTATAAAATACATTATGGGAAACCCCCATAATTGGCCAACGCGGTTTGGGTGCCCGAGCAGTTTAACAACCCTGGGCCCGGTTGGGGAAATAAAAGGACAAAACGGGTAGGGGGCGACAGTGCTTTCAGGGGGGCCAAAAAGCCAAAAATTTGACCTGACGAGGGTGGGGGCGATTGGTCGGACGGGCAGGAATCGCCTAAAAATAAAATTTAAGGGTGAGGTCAAATTGGCAGTAAGGTGTAAAAGTTTGGCGGCCTCTAGGGTGAACAGTGTAGACTATGGCAAAAAAAACCCGGAAAATGGGAAAAATTTTTGGTTTTAGTATTAAGGGTGGGGGGGAATCCACGAGTCAGGGTCCCTGAAAAAATTTTTTTAACGAGCGGGCATAATCGGCGGTCATGGGGGTGGGCAACAAAAGGCGTCACAGGGGGAAAGAGGGAGCCATTGTTTTCCCATAGTTTTTCCGCCCTTTAAAGTCATCTTGTCGTGCCCCTCGATCATGCCCCCCTCCCTGTGGGGCAGGCCCTTTCTGTGTTAAAGGGGTGAACTTCGGAAAGGCTGGGGAAGAAACTTTGGCCTACTTATTTTTAAAAAACATTTTTAAAAATGGAGATCACAAAAAGGGCCCACATAGTGGGGGCTAAAAGAAAAAAGGGGTGGCGAGTTAAGATAGTTACGGGATGTGAAAAAATAAGGGGGGAAGATATGTAAGTGGGGGGTTGAAAATGAAGCACTTTTAGAAGGGAAATGTATGTAGATGTAGGAAAAGTAGGGCCCGAGGAAGCAATGTTTTCCGAAGAGGGGAACCCCCCCCGGGTAGGCGGGCTTGGAAAAACCCGACAGCAAACATCGAGGTGGATAGCACAGCGTTCAGATTTATCAAATTGAACCAGTGCCCAGGGAACCCCGGGGAAGTTAATGTTTAAAGACCTGTTCCAAAAATAAAGGAAACATCATTGGGTTGGAAATTTTTGGGGTTTTAAAGGCTTTCAAAGCAAAATGAATTTTCTAGAAAAATCCCAAAAAATCACATACTAATAAAAACAAAGGGGGCGGGAAAAAGATTTAAAAAGGGTTTTGTTGATGATTAAATGTGTAAAAGTTAAAAGTCGGGGTAGTAGGCAGGACTAGAGGAGGACATTGTTGTGGGGAATTTTAGTCACGTGGCATCCAGGTGGGAGTGGGAAGGATAATAAGGGGAAAGGGCGAGGAAGGGGTGAAAAAGGACGGGTTTTTTTTTTTGGGGAAAATGGGGGGGAAAAAGGGTAGGGGGAACTTGAGGAGGAGGGAGATGGATAATGGCAAATACTTGAATGTGGAGAGAATAGGAATAAAGGATTGGAGGGTGGTGAGGGAAGGGAGCATTCTCTAGGGTCATGTTTAGGAAGTTTTGGAGGTCTTCAAGTTTCTGGAGTTGGGTGGGGGGTCTGAGAAATGAAGTTTTTTCTATGAGGAAAAGAGGGTATAAATGTCTGAGGTGCAGACTGAGAGGTGGAATAGGAGATCGGGGAAGAGGTAGAGATGGAGTATCGGATTAAGACGGGAAAAAGGGAAAGAGGGGAGGGGAACGGAGAAAAAGTAGTTTTGGAATGGGTAGAAAGAGGAAAACCTCTTGTTAGCCCACGTAGCATGAGGTCTAGGGATTAACCAAGGGAAAACCAGAGGCTGTCCCCCGGGCTGACCCAAAGCCAGACTTTTATCTGCCAAAAATAGCTCTCACCTTAGAAAGTGGAAGAAGGGGATGAAGAAGAGAAAAAAAGACCATTCAAAATTAGTTTAGGTGAGGGCTTAGGTCCTGGTAGAGGTAATCTCAGTCTCCGTCTCTAGGACCCCTACGACAATAACAACTAAGGGATTGGGGGGTGAGGGCCGCCAATATAAACATTTAGGAGGTCATGTCTACAGAAAGTAAACTTGGCAATATTGGAGAACTTACAGAGGCTTCTAGGGGGAATGGTAGAGCACTGTACTGATACTGCATTTAGTCAATGAGACAGGCGAATAGGGCTTCTTTACATTCAAACAATCTGTATCTTCGAAGGGATTGGTTTGTTGGGGAAATGGAGACAGTTTTGGGAGGGATGAGGCAGGGCAGGAAGTGTTTGCCAGTGAAGTCAATTAGGGGGTTGATAATGCTTTGGTTTGGGATGTGTATGTACTGTGAAGGGTGGGAACAACCCAGGGGGCTGCGTGGAAACTTTGCCTACTTTTTTTTTGGAGGCTTTGCTGAAGAGGAAAAGTATTGAGAGAAAGGGGGCTTT
Source organism: Penaeus monodon (assembly GCF_015228065.2). Taxonomy (NCBI): domain Eukaryota; kingdom Metazoa; phylum Arthropoda; class Malacostraca; order Decapoda; family Penaeidae; genus Penaeus; species Penaeus monodon. Next base: position 1,145 of record NW_023644753.1, on the reverse strand, counting down.
TGGGGGGTTACAAAAAATTTATCCCATTGGCAGAGTATTTTGAAGGAGGGTGTTGGGAGGGGGAAAAGCTGAAAAGATTTGGGGTGGGAGAAAAAGTATGGATGTTGAGGGGGGGAAGTTCCGGGGGAGGGTATTGCCCTTTGGGGAGCCCTGGACTGGGGGGAAGGGGGGTGTAGGTACTGAGGGGGGAAGTATAGCAGTGTTTCAAGTCGTGGTAGAGGAGACCCTGGGGTTAGGAATCGGAGAATTTAAATCTGTGGGGATATTTGATAGAGGGGCAAGCATCAGGAATTGGAAAAAAGAAAAAATGGTTAAAGGTTAAGGTTAAAAGCAAGAGAAAGGCTGACATTAAAGGGCTGTAGCATATAGTTAAAGTTATGAAGGTGGTGAGTTTTGATTAGTTTTCTAACGGGCAAAGGGAAATTGGGGAGGAAAGGGTTAGGGCGGGTGTGGTAAGGGGTTAGATTAGATGAAAGGGAAAGTATGCGTTTGAGGAAAAAGAATAGGTTTTTGAAGAAAAGGGGGGATTCTGTAAGGATTTTGTAGGTTTGGGGGGTCGGTGAAGGGGATAGGTGGGGGGAAAATAGAGGTACGGGTTTTTCAAAAAAGTGGGCCGACAAAAAGGAGGGGTGGGATTGAAAGGGGAAATTAAAAAAGGAAAAATAAGGGGATCAGATTGGGACATCAGATAGGGGGTGTAGAGGTGTGGCCAATGCGTAATGGGCGAGAGCGGGCTCCCAAAATCGTTTTCCATGAAATGGAGTTGCCAGGGGAGATTGGGTGTTTTTCAGAATGAATTTATTAGTGCGGGGCTTGACCAAAAAATTTCCACGATTTTTACAAAGGGCTAAAATGTGGGATAATCCCGGGGGGGATACGTGGAAGCGAGTTTGGTATGATGTGGAATAAGGGGTGGCGTGTGTGTATCTGCCGTTTTGCCGGGGATTCCAAAAATGGTGGGGACCCCGCAAATTTGTTGTTTTTTGGCTGTGGCAGGGAGAACAAACCCGTTTTGGATCTTAAAACAATGGTGGTGGGGTGTATTTACTTTATGAGAGTTTAAAGATTACGGGAGCAAAAAAAAAAAATTTAAAAAAATGTAAAAAGGAAGGAAGGGGAAAGGGGGTATTTGGGTGTTGGGGTTT
>NW_023644752.1:0-8496 GCF_015228065.2 Penaeus monodon | reverse complement strand
CAAATATATTGTAAAGGAACATTTTCGTTTTAAAAAAATACGCAATGGGAGATTAGAAGATATGTGTGATAAAAAAAAGATCAATTTGAAATTTTGGGGACAGTAGGTCTTAGGTGTTCAGGTTTTTCGTTTTTATTGGAAAGGGAAGAAGGCTCCTGACGTGGCCCCCTGCTGTTGTATCCTGGTACAGCTTCCCCCAGCGCCCACAAAAACCCCCCAAGCATTAGATTTAAATAAAACAAATGTTTTGCTGTAGCCGTTTTATTTCTTGACTTGACATTTTCAAATTCAGTTAAAAGATAACTTATCTCAGGTTTTCATAATCAATGTACTTAATGTGAAGATTCCGAAATATGAAATAAATAAAAAATTTGAAATTGTTATTAAAGCAACCAATCATCATTAATTTTCAGTTTTTTTTTTTAAATCTATTTGTTTATTTTTTTTTTATGTGTTTTTATTTTTTTTTATATATTTTTTTTTCTGATTCCCTTAGATAAAAAAATTTGATTCTCTTAAATTTTTGAAAAGGGGCCTTTTTTTATTGGACTTTTATTTTTAAGAATCCTCATTTTTGCAATTATTATTTCAGTATTCGGGGGTTAAATTTGATATATCCCCAAGGGTGCCTATTTAAGCCCTATTTTTTTCTTGTTTACAGGGCTGCCCCGTCTCGCCCAGGATTTTTTTAGGGGGTTTTTTTCTGTTTTTGGGTCTTATGTCCATCCTTTTTTCTTACCCTTCCTACTCTGTGTTTGATGATAGCCAAGCGGGCGGGGGTAGTGGGGTTCCCCTTTTGGTTGGATGACCTTGGGCGGCTAATGGACATTTGCCATGGCGGGAGTGTCTCCGCCGCCCCCCATGCGGGGGGTTTGGGGGTCGGGGGCACGGGTTAAGTATACCCCGGCGGCAAAGGGAACCAAGCTCTGTGCAGTTTGACGGGTATCTGGTACGGCGTGGAGCGTCTCCGCCCGCCCTCGTGAGAGACATTATTTTGTTCGAAAGCGGGGGTGTGGGTGTGGCCCCTTGGGGCGCGCCAAAGGGGTGCCTCGTCCCCTGGCCCTTTTGATGGATATCTGCCAGGATTAAGGGTGTCTCCTCGTCTCGCACAAGGTGCTTGCGAGTGTGCCAGCACAGGTGGGTGCACCTCATGCCCCTTGGGGTCCCACGTTTGGGCGGTAAAAGTGGTTGTTGAAACTAGAATTTCCTTGGGGGGATCTGAGATCCCGCTTGCTTTTTAAGCTTGTGTCAACATCTCCCCCCTCCTCTACTCCCCATACCCCTTATATCCTGCATTTTTAGGGTGTATTAGGGGTTTTAGGCCTATATTTGTAACGCCCGTAGCAGGCTGCTTTTCAGGGTGTTTTATGCTATTGGTGCGCTGTACAAGCTGCTTTTCTCTAGAAGTTTTATCGTATTGGTAACGCCTGAAGCGGCTCTTCTCTAGAATGTATTAGGCATGTTAACGCCTATGCAGGCTGCGTTTTCTAACGTTTATAATATTAGCAAACCTGTACAGGCTGCATTCTCTGGAATGTAGTGTATGGAAAAGCCTGTAGCAGGCTGCGTTCTCTAAGGTATTGTGTATTGGAAAAGCCGTAGCGGCGCGTTTTTAAAGGGTGTGTAATGCATTTGGAAAACGATGAAGCAGGTTGTGTTCCTAAGGTGTTAAATACATATTGGTAACACTTGTGCGGGGTGCGTTTCTAAATTTATTTGCTTTTGGGTAACCCCGTAGCAGGTGCGTTCTGGAATGTTTGTGTATTGGGAACGCCTGTAGAGGCGCTTTCTTTAAGGTTGAATACTATTGGTAACGCCTGTAGCAGGCTGCGTTCTCAAAGTGGTAATACATTGTAACGCCTGAGCAGGCTGCTTTCTCAAAGGATATAAAAATTGGAAACGCCTGAAAACGGGCTGCATTCTCAAGGTAGCAATAATATTGGTAACGCCGTACGGCTGCGTTTCTTAAGGTAATAATACTTTTGGGTAACCCCCTGTAGCAGGTGCGTTCTTAAGGTTATAAAAATTTTGGGTAACGCTTGTAGCAGGTTGCGTTCTCAAAGGGTGTATAATATTTTGGGAAACCCTGAGAGGCCGTACTTTGGGGGATGGGGAGGGTGGGAATTTGTGTGCTTAGGGCCCTCAGTCGGTTGAGGAAAACCAAGTGTACTATCGTTTTTTTGGATTTGGGGCCCCCTTGGTGTCACGGGGAAATGTTTTTAAAACTTTTTCCCCAGCACACAAGTAGGTCACAACCTATAAATCGTAGTCGACGGCTATACTTTATAAGGTGTGCCCACCCTACTATGTTTATTATCTTTGGGGGATGGGGTTTAGTAAAATGGCATATGGGTGATATATTATATTTGGGTTAAGTATTGTGGGTTTGGGAAATGTAGGTCATGGGAGGGATTCCCCTTTTTCCCATTTCATTTTTTTCTGGGAGGGATGTAGTTTTCCTACTGCGGAGTTTATGAAAAATCCTCTTTGTCTTTTCAGAGCGCTGTCTGCCGAGCCTACAGAAGTGGAAAAAAAAGAAGTAGAGAAAAGATTAGATGGGGATATCGGAAACGAGAACAAGAGACGCGTCAAAAAGGGGCCGGCCAAACGCTAGCTTTTTCTCTTATTTCAGGTTTCTAATAGTCATTCTGTAAAAATTATATCAAGTCCCATTTCTAGTTTCCGATGTTCCAGTTCTACCATTTTCCCTAATGTTTCCTTTTCTTTTTTTTTTTTCCTTTGCACCAGGTAATTTTAATTCCACTCCATCTACCACCCCTGTCCTACACCCCTTAAGTCTGCCCTCGGACATCTTCCCCTCTTCCTCACCAAAAAAAACCACTTTTTTATCGCCTTTTTGACGGCCTGATATTTTTTTTTAAAAGGAGCTGGAGTGTCTCTTTCTTTAAAAAAACAGTTCCTTTATGATCCCTTTGCGATTTCATTTTAAGGGTTTTTACTTCTATTTTTTTTTATTACACCCCCTCAGGACTTGGTTTTTTTTCTTTTTTGCTTTTACTCTTCTTCTTTTGTTTACTCTTCTCTTTTTGTTTTATTTTTTTTTTTGGTTTTTTTTATTTTATTTCCTTCAGATAAACCTTCGTGTTTCACCCCCCCCCCGTGTTTTAGAGTTTTTTTAAAAAATTTATTTAAAGGTCTTTTACCTAAGGATATCTGGGACTTTTTTTTTTTCTCAGTAGTTAGTGTAAGCTTTGCTTAGCACTTCTTTTTAAAAATTTGGCTTTTATTTGGCACGGATTTTTATAATAACATGGGCCCCCTTTTTGTATTCTTTGTTTTCCTGGTTTATATATTAGTATTTCCATAGTTTATTTTTTGTTTAATTTTTATTTTAAATGAGCATTAATAACACACTGGAACACCCCAATTCTTTCCCGTTCCCCGACCTTAGGGGTTGTACACAAGGGATATTTAGGACCGCTATGCCCTTAAGCAAAAAGGAGGGAAATCAAGTGCGGGCCCCGCCACGGATGCCATTAGTTTATTCACCACACAGGGTTTTCCGTGTGTCAGCGAGTCTTCAAAGCTCAGTGTCTTTTTTTAGCTGCAATGCAATCAATTTTTTGAACTTTTCAGCCTCCAAACGCGGCTGTTTTTTTGTCTTGCCGTACCAAAATATTTTTTTCAGGAGAAGTAGCTTTGTTCGGGGGTTGCTGCAAAGGGTTTTTCCGTTCCCCTTTACAGAGTGTAAATCATAAATTTATGTGTGGGTGCTAAATGACTCGACCGACCTCTTCGCCCGAAGAATGGTATGTGGGGTATTGGTGTTGTTTTGGAAAAATAACGAAAATTTTCACGGAAGATGATGCTTCACAGGCCTATGTCATGCAAAACACACAACACACAACACACACACACACACAAAAAAAAAAAAAAAAAAAAAAAAAAAAAAAAAAAAAAAAAAAAAAACCCCTAGAGGACAAACAAACACACCATCCAACACAAAACAGCACGAGAAAACCACACACACCAAACCCCAAGGGCAACCACAAAAACCACCACAAAAACACACACTAACAACACACCAAACACACACACACACAAAGACAAAAAAACACAAACACAAATAAAATGCACAAAACACCCCAAAAACACACAAACTAAAAACCCAAAAAAAATCCACAACAACATATGCACACAAAAAATTTTCACACAAAAAAAAAACAACGCAAAAAAGGGAAAACAAAGACACAAATAAACACACGCACAAAAACCCTGCACAACATACCTCAAAAAAACCCCCCAAAAAAAAAACACCACCAAACACCAAAAAACTCACATATACCACCAAGCACCGCCGCAAACAAACACGCACAAAACACACACCCAATTCAAACACAACCGCTACAAACCAACCACATACAAACACACACCACATAAAACACACCACATGCAAGCCACACCCCATACAAGCCCACCACTACAAGCACACACCACTAAAGCACCAAACCCCATACAAGCACACACCCCATCAACACACACCCCATACAAAACACACCACATACAAACACACACCCAAACAAACACCACCAATACAAACACACACCAACTACAAAAAACACCGATCAAACACACAACGTAAAAAAACAGGAAACCACACAAACACAAACCCCCAAAAAAGACACACAGACTAACACACACAAACATAAACCCCTAACACAACACACAAATAAAAAAGCATAAAAAAAGCAAACCCCTAAACAACACCACAAAACACAAAAACAAAAAGCTAAACACAAATAAAAAAAAACGCAAACAATACACACAGGCACACGCGAACCACACACACAAACCAAAAAACACCAAACGAACACACATTTGAACACGAACACACACACAAACCCAAAAACAACACACACACACAAACACAAAAAATAACACAAAAACAAAAACACACAAACAAAACCCCTAATGAAAAAACATAATTTTAAAGGAATGACATTTTTGTATTTTTAAAAAATCACTAAAGGGGATATTAACAAATATTTTGGTGAAAAAAACTGCGATTGTAATTTTGGACAGTAGGGCTTGGGTGTTTTTAGGTGTTCAGTATAATTTGGGAAAGGAAAAGGCTGGTGACGGGGGCCCTCCGTGACTGGCGAAGGTGGGGCCCCAGTATGGGTTTATTGTTTGTTTAGTCGCTCTCGACCATCCACACATGGTAAGGGGGTTTATTAATTAGGGGATTGGGGTTGACAGAAGTCTGGGGATTTTTTTTGTATATAAATTTAAAATTTATAGAACAGGGAAAGAAAAGTAAAATTTTTTATTTTCGGGGACTTATCGCTGAAAGCGGGGGAAGGGGGAAAGGGGAAAGAAGGGAAAATAAAATCTGGAAAGTGGGAAAAAAGGGGGAAATAAATAAAATTTAGTGTGGAATTTGGTAATATTTTTGGAGTGTAGTAAATAGACGAGGGGGGAATTAGGTTTTAATTAGCTCGGACAAAAGCCCAATGATGAACTAATTTTTCAAAGGGGCGCAGGAGGAGGGTTTGGGAGTCTCTGGGTTTTCCAAAAACCTATTTACCCTATATTTCGCGGGGGCCCGGCAAAAAAAGGGGTCAGCCCGGGTCAAACGGGACGGGCCCGGACAGGCCCCGGACAGGTAGGAAGGGCCCGGGACAGGCCTGCCCCCAATGATCGTCCTTGGGGGCCCGGGGAAAGAATTTTGGTCAAAGTTGATTACGTGTTTATATTAAATTATTTTTTTTTTAATTATTTTAATATATTTTTTTTTTCTTTCTTTCTGATGGCGATTTTTTGGGCACCGGGAGGCGAAGATACCCAAGGGCTCCAGGGATGCTCTGTCCCCCGTGAGCAAACGACAAAATATCTAAGGAAAAAAGAGGTAAAAGAGAGCGTTACAAAATGAGGTCGACTCACCATGAATTTAAAATACAAAAATCCGACAGTAAAATGCCCCACCCCCCAGATTAAATGGGTTCTTGAGACCTGGTTTTATCTGTATGTTTTGAAAGTGAAGATTTTTTCTTTCATGTAATAGGTTGAAGAGTGGCTGACTTTTAAATTTTTAAAGAAGGGAAGCTTGCCGTGGGTTTGGGGCAGCCTTTGGGGGAAAAGTAATTTAGTTATTTAAGCGTAGATGTTTATGCAATTTATTGCCTAGATAACAAAGGGTTTTGAGCTATAAAAAAATGTCTTTTATAGTCCGGGGTTTTACAGAGTGACTTCCTTGCTAAAGCGAAATAAAATGTTTTAAATAGCTTGTAAAAAAGGGATGTTCAATTTAGGGATGGAGGCAGAAAACATAGAAAAAATCTTATGAAAATTACTTTTTTTTATGATTTTAGCCAGCAAAAAGTTTTGCGTTTCCCCAATATTGGGCATTTTTTCTGAGAGAAACCACTTACTCTTGTAAAGCTGTGGTTTGCGAAAATTGGACCCCTCCTTCCCCCAAAATGGAACCCCCGGTCTCCACAGGGTAAGGGGAGGGTTCAGACCAAACGGTTTTTCCAGAAGAATCTGGGGGGAAAGCCCAAGCTAAAAAACAGGCGGTTGGGGGAAAGTCGGGCCATCGACCACGTTGCCCTTAAAAACCCTTTTGTTTTAAAACGACAATTAGTTTACCCCCAATTTTTTTATTTGATGACAACCGCCTGGGAAAAATTTTTAACTTTCGGACCTCAAAAGGTTTTTGGGTCTCGACAAAGCCCGAGATCCGGCTTTCTGTTTTTGTGCTGAACATTACTCCAGACTGTTGACCCACATCAGGTGGACTGAGTTTCTGATTATCTTGGGATACAGACACTTTCCCCCTTTGTTTTAAAAGTTTCATTTGTGTCCGTATTATTTTTGGGGGGTTTTTAAAGCGACTCTTTTCGCATTTAGGGGAAATTTCCCGGGACCATATAGCCTTTCTCCTTTTGAACGCTTTTTGGTGATACTGTGGGGGGCACTGCTTCCTAAAAATTTGTGGAAAAAAACCCAAGTGTAAAGAGGACCACATTTTACTACAGATTTTAGAAGTAAAAGAAAATTAGCTGACGCCCCAAAATTGCTGATCAAAATCCCGACATCGTTTATCAATATCGGTCATACTTCGTCTGTAGAAGTAAACCCAAAGCTTAGATGAAGTAATGATGTTGAAAAATAAGCTTTTGACCCTTTCCAGTCGTCCAATGGTTTAGGGGAGGATTCGGGGGGGAATGGATGAAACCCCCCTGGCTACAGATGGAAAAGTAAACCGAAAAAGTACCAACTTGAATTATCAAAATTATCTTGTGTGTGGGTTTTTTATGCTTTCTTTTTGTGTGCTGTTTATTGTGTGTGGTTGTGTGTGTTTTTGGGTGTGCTTTTTTTTCTTTTTGTATGTGTGTTTGGGGTTTGTGTTGTGTTTGTATATGTGCGTTTTTTTTTTGATTTGGGGTTTTGGGGTGGTGTGGTTTGTGTTTTTCGTTTGTGTTTTTTTTTGTGGTAGTTTTTTTTTTGTTTTTTGTGTGTGTGTTTGTGTGTTGTTGTTTTTGGTTGTGTGTTTTTTATGTTTTGGGGGTTTTTGTATGGGGTGTTTGGTGGTGTTTTTGGTTTGTTTTTTTTGTGTGCTGTGTTTGCGGTGTGTTTGCGTTGTTTTTGTGTTTTGCGTGAGTTTTGATTGTTTGGGTATTTGCGTGTGTTTTTTGTTTTGTGTTTTTGTGGTGTTTAGTTTGTGTGTGTTTGTGTATGTGTTTTTTGGGGGCTTTGTTATTTTTTTTTCTTATGTGTGTGTGGTTTTTTTATGTGTGGTTTGTTGTGTGTGTGTTGTTTTTTTGGTGTGTGTGTTTTTTTTTTTGTGTGGTGTGTGCGTTTGTGTATGTTTCAGAATAAACCCCCGAAAAATTAATTTTACCTGATTCTAAGTAAACTTAAATTCTATAAACACACGCACGAATCCAAAAAAGGAACCCAGCTTCCCCGCATCCCAATAACAAATTAATAAACTTTTCCCCATGTGGGGATGCTCGAAAGGACTATAACAGGACAGTGAAACCCACCCAGTGGGCCCACCTTTGGGCCCCGTCCAAGCCACGGATGGCCCCTCACGGCCCTTCTTCTGGACAAGAACAAATGAACACTGGACACCTTTTTTGTCCGAATTACAAGTGCATGCTTATTTGTACACAATCTCCATTACGATCTTTTAAATACGATAATGTCATTCCTTATAATAACACACACACACAACAGAATTTCGCATACAGAACCCCATGTGCACCACAACAAACAATATACATATACACCAAAAAAGGGATACACACAAAAAAAAAAACACAAAAAAACAACACAAACCTCAGATATACACAAAAACACACACATAAACACACAACCCACAAACACAAAAACACACACACACAAAACACACTTTCAAAAACACACAAAACAAAACCCACACACAAAAAACCAAACCAACACCTAAATAAAAAAAACAAAAACACAAAAAAAAAACAAAAAAAACCCCCCCCCACAAAAAAAAAAAACAAA
>NW_023644751.1:0-8497 GCF_015228065.2 Penaeus monodon | reverse complement strand
CTCCTCCCCGGTCTTTTGTTAATATTTTGAAAGAAAAAATCTGTTTTGCTCTTACGAAGGGCCAGACTGGAAGGGGCCTGGGTCAGTGATTGCGCCCATGCGATTTGAAACATTTCGCCGCGGCATTTACAACTGCCGGTGAAAATATGATTTTTACCTCATGGCGGAATTTGACCACATATTTTCACGACCAACCCATTTCGAATAAATTTTTTTATTTCGTTAATCCCAAACACATGACGAACCATCAACATTACACCGGCGAATGCTTCTCCAATAGCGATCGTCGAGAGATATGATTTAACATAAAATGAAAATTTATACTGTGGGTCATAAATTTGTTTTGCACGAGATAATGGCATTTTGCCGAGGTTTTCCAGACCTGACGCTCTGGTTTTCCGCCAGGTTTCCATAATTCTAGGTTGAGGTGTTTAGGATTTGGGAAGATTTAGGTTAGATCAGGTGTTAGGATAAGTTAGGATAGGTTTTGGAAAACTAGGGCTACGTTACAATGGGTTTTGGGTTGGATTTTATTTTTTTTAGTCAGAATAAGTTAAGTTAGGTTTAGGTTTAAGTTTACGATTAGGATAGGTCAGGCCTTAGATTACATTAGGTTAGAAGATAAGAATGTTATATTAAGATGTTGATTAGGTTGGATTAAGAGACTAGGTTATAGAAGAATGTCATAGTTTAAGTTAGATGCGAAAAGTTTTTTCTAAGACAAGAACTAGGTTAGAATATAGTACATAATAGGTTTTATTTAGGATAAGATAAGATTAGGATAGGTTTAGGATAAAGATATATTTAAGCTAAGTTAGGTGAAGTCAGGTTTAGGATCATTAAGATAAGTCAGAGGACGATGCTTTGTGATGTTATCTTTTGGGACAAGTAGTTCTACGTGGATTTTATTTTATGAATGAAAAAGGTGAATAATCTTATCTTATCATGAAAATTTCTTCCGCATTACACGTTTGAAAAAATATTTTCTGCTGTGCCACATGGGAGAAACAATATTCTCTATTACGTGATGAAATAACATACATATAGAGAGAGAAATGATATTTAGGGTTTATATGAAATGAAAAACGCTTCTGTATATTTTGTATGGTGAAAACAGTGTGTGGTTTATGTTCCGTATGCTAACAGGTTTCTCTAGATCAAGGTGATGGAATAATAATAAACACCTTGATTAATATAGTAATGAAAAATAATTTATTACAAACAACAAAAATAATGATTCACAGATGGTAAATGACATTTTTTGAATGGAGAACAGGAATGATGAAAATCTGTAAACAACAAACACAATAATGGTAACCAGGAATAATAAACACAAATATGGTAATGATAGCATTTGTTGTCTGTTTTGTCTGTAAATGTGTTTGATGCATTATACGCTATATAGTCAACTGTATATTCTATATTGCGTGATACCATTTCCCGTATTTGTGGTTCCAGTCCTTTTTGCCCCCTTTTCCTCTCTTCTCTTTTTCCCTCTCTGTTCTTTCTCTCGTATCTATCTCTCTATCTCTATCTATTTATTTCTTTCTATCTATTGACCTATCGATATATCACTCTATCGGTTTATCTATCTAAACTCTCTCTCTCCTCTCTCTCTCTCTTTATCTTATCTATCTATCTATCTATCTATCTATCTATTTCCCTCCCTTCTCTCTCTCTCTCTATCTATCTATCTATCTCAATCTTTAGCTATCTGTCCAATATTCCCTCTCTCCCTCTCTCTCTCTATCTATCTATCTATTCTATCTATCTAATCTATCTATCTCTATCTACTATTCTATCATTTCTTTATCTATCTATCTCTCTTTTAGTCTCCTGCATAAAACAAAGGCAAAGTTTTTAAGTTGCAAACTCGAAAGTCCTTTTTCTTTTTTCTTTTCTTCTTACGTCTTCTTTTCCCTCCTCTTCTTCCTATTCTTATTTTTTTTTTCTATTCATGCAATTGCATTACCAGAAAAGAATTAATCATTTTTCGTCTCAGCATTCCTCTCGCTGATAAGATCAACTCTGAACAAAAACAAAACAAAAAAAAAAAAAAAAAGAAAGAAAAAAAAAAAAAACACACAGAGCGGAGGAAAGTGGCTTTCAAAATACATTTTTGAGTCGCTTCCTAAAAATGAAAATATAACTTTTGTGTATAGAAGGTCGCTTTTCGAACAAAACATTTTCCTTTCAGCCAATGAAATGTGAGGCAACGGAAACTCCCTGTCTTCCTATTTGGGCACCGAACGCGAACACAGCTCATATTATCATAATAAAGTCTTAATTTAATATATCTTGTTATGGCCTCTCCTTTAATAAATCTTCCTATTAAGCGGTTTGCAAAAGTTCTCACAATCTTTCGTATTATTGCCCCGGCGCATCCTTTTAAATAGGGCGATAATAGATACAATTAAGTCTTATTTTATTATGGTTTTATGCGCTGTTTTTTTGTTCATATTATGTTTTTTTAAAAAGTTTTTTTTCGTTTTAAAAAAAATTAAATCTTTTTTCCCCCCCCCCCCCAAAAAAAAAAAAAAAAACCCCCCCCCCCCCCCCCAAAAAAAAAAAAAAAAAAAAAAAAATAAAAAAAAATGGAAAAAAAAAAAAAAAAAAACCCCCCCTTTTTTGGGGGGTTTCCAAATAAAACAAAAAAAAAAAAAAAAAAAACCCCGGGGGGGGGGTTCTTTTCTTTTTTTTTTTTTGGGGTCCCCCCCCCCTTTTTCCCTTTTTTTCCCAAAAAGGAATTTTTTTTTTGGGGGAATTTTTTCCCCCCAAAGGGTTTTTTGAAAAAAAAACTTTTTTAAAAAAGGGAAAAACCAAAAAAAAAAAAAAAAAAAAAAAAAAAGCCCAAAATTTTTTTAAAATTTTTTTAGGGTTTTTTTTTTTTTAAAAAAAATTTTTTTTGGGGGGGGTTTTTGGGGGAAAAAATTTTTTTTTTTTAAAATTTTTTTTGGGGGTTTTTTTTTCGGGGTTTTTTTTTTTTTAAAAAAAAAGGGGAAAATTTTTTTAAAAAAAAAAAAAATTTTTTTTTTTAATTTTTTTTAAAATTTAATTTTTTTTTACCTTTTTTTTTTTTTTTTTTTTTTTTTTTTTTTTTTTTTTTTTTTGGGGTTTTTTTTTTTTAAAAAAAATTTTTAAATTTGTTTTTTTTTTTTTTTTTTTTTTTTCCCCCCTTTTTTTTTTAAAAAAAAAATTTTTTTTTTTTGGGGGCCCCCTTTTTTTTTTTTTTTTTTTTTTGGGGGGGGTTTTTTTTTTCTTTTTGGGGGGGGGTTTTTTTTCCCCCGGGGGGGGTTTGGGGGGGGTTTTGGGGGGGGGGGTTTTTGGGGGGGTTTTTGGGGGTTTTTTTTGGGGGATGGGGGGGGGGGGGGGAAAAAAAAGGGGGGTTTTGGGGGGGGGGGAAAAGGGGGGGTTTGGGGGGGGGAAATTTTTAAAATTTTGGGGAAAGGGGGGGGGGGAAGGGGGAAAGGGAAAAAGGGGGAAAAAGGGGAAAGGAAAGGAAGGGGGTAAAAAAAAAGGGAAAAAAAAAGGGGGGGGGAGGAAGGGGAAAGGGGAAAAAGAGAGGGGGGAAAAAAAGGGAAAAGGGGGGGAGGGGGGAAAAAAAGAGGGGGGGGGGGGGAAAAAAAAAAAAAAAAAAAAAAGGGGGGGGGAAAAAAAAAAAAAAAGGGGGAAAAAAAAAAAAAAAAAAAAAAAAAAAAAAAAAAAAAAAAAAAAAAAAAAAAAAAAAAAAAAAAAAAAAAAGGGAAAAAAAAAAAAAAAAAGGGGGGGGGGAAAAAAAAAAAAAAAAAAAAAAAAAAAAAAGGGGGGGGGGGGGAAAAAAAAAAACCCAAAATTTCAAAAAGGGGGCCCCAACCCCAAAGGGGGGGGGGCCCCCAAAACCGGGGGGGGGGGGACCCCCGGGGCCCCCAATTTGGGGGGGAAAAAATTTTTTTTAAAACCCGGGGGGAAAAGGAAGAAAGGGGGGCCCCCCGGGGTTGAAATTAGATTTTTTGCCCCTTTTAAAAAAGGAAATGAAAAGGGGAAAGAAGGAAATAGAACAAAATGAATAAGAAGCAATAAAAAGGGGAATGAGAAGACGGATACGATGGGAGAAGAGAAAGGAAAGAATTTAGGAGAGCAAGAGAAGGAAAGCAAAAACAGAGGGGGGGGAAGGAGAGAGGGGAGTAAGGAAGAGGGAGGAGGGGAAAGAGGGGAGGGGGGAGAGAGAGGGAAAGAGAGGCAGGGGGGAGAGAGAGAGAGAGAGAGAGAAGAAGACAGAAAAAAAATAAGAGAAAAAAAAATAAGCACGCATTTTACAAAAATAAATATATAAACAGTGAAAAAAAAAAAAAAAGGGGAGACAGAGAATCAAGGAAGGCGAGGTTAAAAAGCGGAAAAAAAAAGAGGAAAAAAGAAAAAAATCGAAAAGTGTCAGATCGCCCAAAGACTGGAGGCCGGGGACAAAAGCGGAGCATCCTTTGTCGTCCCAAGTGTGACACCTGCGCCTCGGCCCCCATCTGACACCAATGGATCTGACACCGAGGCAGCTGACACCGAGGGATCTGATGCGCGAAACACACCGAGGGATCACAAGCCCAGGCTTTAATTGCACACTCTCAGACAGATATATATTGCTTCCACATGCAGCGCCACCTGGAGCAAGAGCAATAGGCGCCCCGGGGTTGAATAGATTGATAGCAACGCTGATTGCAACAGGTAATGATATCGAGAGTAATTTCGATAATGGCGGCCTATCAGGGTTTCAGCGGCGGTTTATTTTGCGATGGAATTGAAATATTGAGGATAATGGTGATTGCGCGCTCGGGTAATGGATGGCACTGGGAATGGCACTGGCGAATGGTGGACAGTGATTCTTGGGGAAATGATGATGGGTTTAATGCTAATGATATTGGTAAATCCTGGCGTACTTGGAGCCCAAATGGATGGCGATTGCAGAAATTTATGGAACGTCAATATCGATAATGAAGATTATTATCTATGGTGTTTCATAATGCAAGTCTCTATTAATGATAACTTCATTAGTTAAATGGGCCAGTAATGGAGGAAAAAAAAAAATATTGATAATCAAGGGTGATGACACTAGTTACGATAACCTTTATCCCAATACTAATTTTAAATCAACATAATTCAGTAATCTCTGGAAGTGAAAAGTAATTGAAACTTTTACTGTCAATCACAACACTTGAGACGCTGGTGCCACGGTTGACTAAATCCGCACAAATATTACTGACTTTCTTTACAAGGCACACTCTAAATTCAATTTTTTTCTTCTTCTTTTGTTTACTTGGGCAAAAAAAAAAAAAAGGTTAAATCTGTCGTGTATATCTAGACCGATGAATCCACAAATTCGTAATATATAAATCTTCTATATTTATTTTTTTAATTCTTTAATTATCTTTTCCTTTACCATTGTTTCATATTATTCTGTCGGCGAAAAAAGTGGAGAAAGAGAAAGCAAATAGGTAAAACATGCAATGGACCAACTGACGATGCAAACACACAATATCCAAAAAACGGTAATCGTGTTTATAAACTGAAGACCCGAGCCCCACTGGTAAACAAAAACATTTTTTGGGGTGGGTGGCCAGTTCTAATTATTTGAAGAGTTTGAATAAAAACATTCAGAAAATCCGCGTTTACCTGCCTGTATCTGATTACGTTTTCAAATGGGGAAAGAAAGGGAAAAAAAAAAAATTTAGTAAGAGACGCATGTGAAAATTCAGGTAGAGGGGAACGCGCAGAGACTAGCTTGGGACGAGACAAATACATTACATGGAGGGATTTTATTTTCTTTTTTATGTTGTGTGTTCGTTTCCATTTATATACAATTGTGCGTATGTCTACGGATATGTATGTGTATGTATGTACGTTACCGTATCTTCGTATATATACGAGTGGGCAATGTATATAGACTGTTGTTTGTAGTATGTTTCGTGGATATACGTATATCTATGCATATATGTGTAAATTTAATAATGGAAACAAAAATACTATAAAGTGAAAACAAAAAAAATAAAAAGTTGCAGGGAAACTCCGTGTCCAACTGCAGTAAAAATATACATACATGACCCGAGGATTTGATTGCAACCGTCTCACACACGCAGATATATAAACAAACAAAGGCCTAGACAGAGGCACAAGGCCAGACCTTATATACTCACAAAAATATGTATGTATGTGCAAAACAGACACATACACACACTCGGTCACATACACACAAAAAGCACAAACAATTTGCCACAAATATTCACAGATGTATTTAATGTTTACACAACCATACACATGCAAGTGCCGCATATGAATACACACACTCAAACACATATTTAGGCACAAATATACAAAAATATATGCGCATTTACTCAAACAAACCCAATCACACACATCCACACGCAACATAAAAGGAAAATCAATTTATATAAACCGTAACAAAAAAAACAATAACATGGTGGGTACATATCAGGGAAAACAATCTGGCTGCTTCGTAAAATAAATAACAGTGTGTAACTCAGGTTACTGTCCGCTAGAGTTTAATCCATACCCCATGCACACACACACACACACACAAATATACACATACAGACACACACACACACAACACACACACACCCACACCACACACACACACACACACACACACACACACCCACACACACACACACACACACACACACACCACACACGATACCAGACGACTCGAACGAAAGAGTATAGTGAGTAGCGGAATACCCATCAAAGAATTTGGAAAATCTTTGGAGAAATCGACTGTGTTCATTGTCAGTTTTCATTCGATTAAATATAGTGTTTTATGGGGGACATTATTCCTATTTTACAGGTGCGTTATGATAAACCATAAGAACAAGGAGATATTCAAATTAACTGGTATATGGTATAATTATTACTGTACCAGGTGTGAGAGTATTTTCCATATATATTACCTGTGATTTAATTTTTTATGTTATCATTTTTGTTTTAGTCAATTACTGATATTGTGTGATTGTATGTTTGATGGAAAAATTTGTGTTACAGTTTATACTTAGACAGATATTAAATATGTTTATTATATGTGTGGCAATGTATTTTTTTTTTATGATTGTATTCTGTCTTATTAATTTTTATTTCGTTGGATCAATTGTTATGTGTGATCGTGTGTGTGTTGTGTGTGTGTGTGTGTGTGTGTGTGTGTGGTTTTGTGTGTGTGTGTGGTGTGTGTGTGTGTGTGTGGGGCGTGTGTGTGTGTGTATGTGTGTTTGTGTGTGTTTTGTGTGTGTGTGTGTGTGTGTGTGAATGAATATGTGCTGTTCTGTGGCATGTGTGTTGAAAAATATGCCATATATGCGATTTTCTTTTGTCATGTGGTTGCAAGTAATTGTGTATTTTGTATACACGAAATTAATATTAATATTTGATCTTGTGGTTTGTGTGTTTCCCATCTGCTTGACATGACCTGACATGTAGTTACTGTAGTTACAGTTTCAAAATCAACTTTAATGTTATTATAAATATTTGTTTGCACGGTCAAACGTTATCAGTTTCAGCTTCATAACAGTTATCCATTGCTAACCTATTCCATAACCTCACAAGTTTCAGTTTCTCTTTTTTTATTGGAAAAGACTAAACCATTTGCGTTAACTAGCACAAATAAAGGAAAACACACACACACGCGCACGCAAACCAACACACACGTACACACGCATTCCCACATACATACACACACACACACAGATACACAGACACACACACACACACACAAAACACACACACACACACACACACACACACACACACACACACACACCACACACACACACACACACACACACACCCCGATCACACATATTATATTATACACACACACACACCCCACAAAACAAACACACTACACACACGCACTCACAACACACAAACACACACACTATGCCGGACGAAAAACGGGTATAGTGATCACAGACGAATCGAGGTAAGTAAATAAAAACAAACCTATAGACATTCTCTGCACATATAATTTCTCATACGAATCTACATACAAACATACACCCAAATATACATACAAAACAAACATTCACAAACAAAACTGAGTTGGAATCTGCTTTAGGTATGTAAAATAACTAATTTTTTTTATGTTACGGTCACATGACTTCACGGAAAAAAAAATCGAGAGACTATACAACGAAAGGAACTTACAATAACAAAAGCTCTCATTTTTCTATTAGCCAATGTGCTCAGTTGCAAAACACAACGATTTTCAACTCCAGACATTTGGAAATAGTAAATAACAAGAATGCATGAAAATAATAATGATGATAGTAATAATAATCAGGATAACCCTGATGAAATGACAATGATGATAATAATGATAAGATGATAATATACATAATAATGATAATAATGATAACAATTTATCCAAAAAAAACAGTTAATAATAATGATAATAGATACAGTAAAATAATAATGATAACTAGATCCAAAATAATAATGTAATAATGATAATAGTAATAAT
>NW_023644750.1:0-8497 GCF_015228065.2 Penaeus monodon | reverse complement strand
AATCAGAATGTGAATTTTTGACCCCTTATCTTCATTTGGCCTTTTTTTTTAATAAAAAAATTTTAAAATTTTAATTTATTTATATTTATTTTTAAATTAATTATAGATTTTAAACTTAAAAAGGTGGAAGGTTATTATTGTATGTTTAAAATATTATAAATTATTTTTTTATATATATATATACTATTATATATATATATATATATATTTTTATAAAAATATTATATTTAATAAAAAATTTTTTAATTATTATTTTATGTGTTTTTTTTTTTTTTGTGTGTGTTTTTTTTTTTTTTTATTATATATATATAATTATATTTTATATATATATTATTATAATAATATATATATCTATATATATAAAAAAAGTGTGTTTTTTGTGTGTTGGGTGTTGGTTTTGGTGTTGTGTTTTATTATTTTTATATATATTGTTTTATTATTTTTTAATTTTATATTTATATTAATATTATATATTATTTAAATATATTATTTTTAATAATTTAATATAGTTTATATTTTTTTATATTTTATATTATATCGTGTGTGGGTGTGTTTTTTTTTTTTTTTATTTTTTTTTTTTTTTTTTTTCTTCTATAATATTCTTTTTTTTTTATTTTTTATTTTAAAATTTTATTTTTAAATAAAATTTATGTATATATAAAGTATTAGTATATAAACTACCCATTTGTTTAATATATATATTATTATAATTTTATATAATATATATAAAATTTTAAATATTATAAAATATAATATATATTATTAAATATAATTAATTATAATATATATAATTATTTTTAATAATTATATATTATATATATATATATATAATTAATATATTTTAATAAAATAATATATAAAAATATACATTAATATATATTAATATTATTATATGTATATATTAAATGGTATATGTATATTAACTAAAATTTTCTTTTTATTTATTTTTTTATTATTTTTATTATTTATATATTATATATTTTTTTTCACATTTTTTGTATACTAAAACCGCCCGCGCACTTCCTTTTTTTCCGTCTTAGAAGACGTTACACTACCCTAATTTTTTTGTTCGGGAATGTAAAAAAGTAGAAAAATAAAGAAAAAAATAAAAAGAAAAAGGGTTTTTAAATTTTTAGATGAAGGAAACAAAAGGGGGTTTTTTTTACATTTCCCTGCGTCGTTTTTTTTTACATTTAAAATGAGCCCGTCCTATTTTTTTTGTAAAAAAAAATATTATGGCTAGACAATTTAACCAAACAACGAAAATATAGAATAATAATAAAACAAAGGATTTGGGAAAACTGCGGGTAGTCTCCATCATCGCCTCTTTCGAGTATAAACTCATTTCCAGGAAAGAAATACGTCAGTTCACAATAACATATAGCGATAATATTAATCTGTGGTAACTTAAGAGGCTGTTGGGCTCTGTTGGTAAATGTTGGACTTTCAGCAGCGCCCTACACTGAAAAAAATGACAACTGCAGATCTTAATAAAAGGTACTTTATAGTATTTTATAACCAGTGTGTTTCAGGGACCCCCCTGCGTTTACTTGTAATTTTAATTTTATATACCCTACTACCCCTTAAATATTAATTAATACAGCACTTGGGAAATCTTTTAAAAAAGTTTTTAAAATTTGTTAGCAAGCGTTAAAAAATTTACAGGATTTGTGAAATATTCCATCGGGGGGTTTTGCTTAGAAAAAAGGGGAATTTCAATCTTTTATTTTGAAATCCTATGTTTTTCCGGGCAAAGTTTTATTGGGGTCATCCCTAATTGCTATTGAAAAAAACCCTAGAGCCCTCAAAAATTGAGTTTCGTAAAAAAAAATTTGGTTGTTGCGTATCTTTAATCAAGAAAATTTATTTACTTTAATTTTTTTTTTCTACGTGGGGAAAAAATATACTGATTAATGCTAGAAAATAAGCTAATTGTTTTTTGCTCAAAAATAATGTAAATGGCATTGTTTTATTTTACCCTTAAAATAATGTCATTTTACTTATAATAAATATATATAATATATATATATATAATATTATTATATATATATATATATAATATATATAATATATATATACATATATTATATATATACATATATATATATAATATATATATATATATATATTATATATAAATATTTAATAAAAAATATTTTTAATATATAATTTTTTTTTTTTTATGAATTTAAGGTAAAAGCAACATCTATTTTAATTTAAATTTAAATAAAAATTTTTAGACTTTTTTTATGGATTTTTGATATGTTTTTTAAACAAAGAAACCTTTTATATATGATGTCAGGCAAAAAGTCTTTACGTCATATTAATCTTTAAAAAATACAAGCTTAGTTCAGGGTGTGAGTCAAAGGTTTTTTCCCTTTTGAAATAACTTGAAAATAGGGAAAAAAGGGTTTTTAGCCGTGTAAAGGATGTGAAAAGTGTTCATTTTATTTCATATTATCTTTAAAAATCATGATTATTTTCATCATTTTTACTATTTTTTTAATTATTATCCATTTTAAAATTTTATATTTTATTTTTATTTTATTTTTAGGGTTACTATATAATAAAACCATCATTTTTGTGCATCTGCCTCCTTTATCGAGTCATTTTTTATTTTAAAACTGCAAAAGGCAAGAAAACCAGGATTAGTGACTCCCCTTTCGCTTTTTATTTTTCCGGGGGGTTTTATTAATATTAAATTACAATTCCAAAACATACGAAAAAAAAACTGTAAAAGAGAAAAAATATGTCCTCAGTTTTTGTACGAACCCCAAAAATATTGAAAAACCTTTAAACCACAGACAGTGAAAACGTTTTTTGTCTTTTGCAATCCTTTTTAATTTTAAAAATTTTACTTCCAATGTTTAAAATTCTTTTTTGTACACGGCGCGGGAGACTTTTTTAGTGTGTAAAGAAAAAATTAAAAAAGGCCATATAGAAAAATTTTGCTTCATGGAGAGGACAAAAGATTTTTTGTTTCATGCTTTACGTGCTGAAGCATACCCAAGATGCCCTGCCCCCCGTAGGGTCCCAAATATCCCGCCGGAAACTTCGTTTTTGCTCCCGAATGAAGGTCAACAATCAGGATTTCTCAAGCTTTTGTTACTCAAGTACAGGGGTTCCCACCTTTTCTTTTAAAGGGCCCCGACCAAATTAAAAATCTCCATCCCCATTTTGCCTGGAGTTTTCGTAACTAGTTATTACTAGTTACAAAAACATTATAGAAAGTTTCCAATTAAGATATTTAAGATACAAATATCTGCGGGCCGTGGGCGAGCAAAATTATTTTTTAACGAATTTAAAATTTTATGGCCCCCAAAAAGTATCTATGGCACCCTTGCGGCCATGACCCCTAGTTTGGGAACCTGCTTTAAAAATAGAGTTTGTTTTTTACCAGACTGAAAGTGAAAAGCAGACAAACTAATTAAAAAAGTTTTCCCTTTAAAAAAATTGAAGCTAATAGAAAACGTCAAGCGTTCCTTTTCGGTTATTATTAATGGACCCTTTCTTTTTTTTCTTCTTTTTTGCGGAATTTTTTAAATTCTAACTTTGATTCAAGTGTATGCATACTGGGCTTTTTCCTTTAAATATATACACATAATATACATAAAAACCCATTCACAAGCATCTGTGTGAAGCTGTGGGATAAATTCTCATGTGACAGATAAATGACTGGGCCTTATTATTATACAGACCTCATTTTTGGGACCAGGGGGGAATTTCACGGGTTTTTAACGTTCATCGTGCTTCTCCAGACAGGTTCTGATTCTCCGATACAAAAATTTGCGTAAAATCGTAGCATGCCAAATCCCGGTTTCAGCCTGTGAAATATTGATGTGCGTTGGGGAAAGGTAACAATTGTAACATGCAATAATAAAATCAAAGTATACAGTAAAAGAAAAAGCGAAAAATTTTGGAAAGGGTGATTTGGTTTTACTGACCAGGAATAAGCGGCTCAGTGAATCAAAATCCAATCCCAAGATAGTTTAGGGGACCCGGAAGGTGAATTCATTTATATTCACGTATAAAAAGTGTTGGTGTGGTGTGTGTGTGTGTGTGTGTGTGTGTGTGTGTGTGTGTGTGTTGTGGGGTGTGTGTGTTGTTTTGGGGGTGTCTTGATCGCATCCCTGTAGTGACATTCCCTGAGGCTCATGAGAGGAGAACTTTTTTCACTCTTTGTGGGTTTCTCTGAGACTGAAGTGGAGTAAAGCCCTGAAACGCGAGACTAGATTCGCGATGGTCGGGTCCGAAAAGTTTTCTAAGGGAAACCAAAAACATTGTCCTTTAAGCCTCAAGACGACGACAAAGAAGTTTCTCCGAAGTTCTAAAGAAATCGTTGCCCGTTAAACAATCAGATCAACGTATGACTGTGCCCCCTGAGGGGTTTGAAAAATTTTTAAACCGTGCATAGTTTTCCAAAACTAAAAAAACAGAACACAACCCGATGGCGTCTTTTATTTTTTAAACTATGTGGGGTCTGAGGAGGATTTTCTGCACCCGGGGGAGATGAAGACTTCTTAAATTTTTTTATCCGAAAAAAAGTCTCAACCCTTATTCTCAGAGTCCCGAGAGATTCCGAGAAAAGAGATACCGTGAAGTCAATCCCGAGACTGCGTGGTAATTCATCACGTTTTCAGTTTGAAATTTAAACCCCGATTATAAGCCATTTAAACCAATAGGGGGCCATTTTCGATCCGGATTATCTCAGCATGCGATCCTTTTATGGGGAAAAATCTGTCGTTTTTGTATGTGCAAGAGGCACTTTTTTGACAAAAAAGCCCACTTGAAGGGCCCCCGAAAATCATGCCTTTTCAAAGACAACGAGATCGTCTTTCTCGGAAATGAAAAGGTGGCCTTCACCTGACCCCAAAAACTGGAGGAGTGGGTGCGAAAAGAGGATCGAGTCGAAGGTCTGAAGGCAGGAGCCTCATCATTTGCCGTTTTTCTCTGACGTTTTTAGGGGAATGTCAAAAAAGTGCTTGAGCATGGTGACGACACCGCACTCTTCATTCGCTTTACCATCCTACCCCTTTGGGAAAAAGAAGCTTTTTAAGCTATTTTAAAGGAAATTTTGTACGCAAAATTTGAAAATGAATAGAGACGAATTTCATAGTATGCCTTTTTTAGAATACCCCCAGCTTGGGGGAGACCATAAAAAACACCCCTTTTATTATTGTGGGGCACCCACACACAACCACAACACACACACCCACACACACAACACACACACACATACACGCACGAAACATACATAAAATATATTTTTAATATATATTATATAAATATTATATATAATATATAATAATATATAAATAATATTATAATTTTATATTTATATAATATAATATATATATATTTGTTTAGTAAAGTATATATACTATATTTAAAAAATATATATTATAATAAAATTTTATATTTATTTATATTAATTTTTATTATATATATATATTGAAGTTTTTGTCATGCATTTTTTCCCAAATTCGGGGTTTTTGAAGTGGACATTTGGGGCTCCCCCCCCCGCCTTTTTTTTTTAAATGCACTTTAGTCGGGCGAAGTAGAGAGGGCTTGTATTTTCCCTTTTGGGGAAAAGAAATGAAAAAAGATCACTGTCTTTCGTACCCCTTCCGCCCGAGCAGGCTAATGATAATGAAATACCCGTTAAACCCCCGCCCCCGGCAAAACAAAAAATATATTTTTGAAGATGATCATTCAAGCGTGCTCAGGTAGGAAAATACTCAAATTGAAAAAGATCTAACAGCCGAACCATACAGGACCAACGCCTCCCTCTGTAATGGTTGGGGGTTTAGTGATGAAGCTGGTGCTGGGACCTTTAAATTTTTTTCCAATATCAAACGATGCATGCTGAAATTTTTGGGGCGCTGAAAGGTTTCCCATATCCACACAGGGGGATCCCCACAGGTGAAAAATTTTAGGGAAACCTGTTGACGATCAAATGTCCCGCCAACTCATCCAAGGGAAATTTAAAATGCCCGTGCATACTAAGAATAGCGCGGGCGAAGGACGCCATCCCAGCTAAAGAGAAACGGTCAGTCTTACCAAAATAGTCTGGCCCTCAGCATGCGTACATAGCCGTTTTCGACCAAAAGAAAGTTGCCAAAAAAAGTAAAGGGAAGATGCGCTCTTTCATATCCATAATGTTTTTTTTTTTTTTTTAGGGGTCACAATGCTAGCCAAACTAATATTATATATTAATATATAAATTATATTAAAATATATATATATATAATATAATATAATATATATAATATATATATATATATATTATAATATAATTATATATTTATTATATATTAAATTTTATATTATATATATAAATAAAATATAAATATATATATATATTATATATATATATATATATATATATAATATATTTTTAATATTTTATTAAACCCCCGGGCTTTAATTTTCATAGCCCCTCAAATAAGTTTGAAATGAACCATAAGCCCCTAATCAAAAATCATTAAAATTTAAAAGAGCGGTTTTCCAAGTGAGATTTTAAACTGATGTTTTTGCAGTCATAGTGTTATAAACTGATAAAACAGCGTAAATATATGTGTAAGTGCATATGTGTGTGGTGTGTGTGGTGGGGTGGGGTGTGGTGTGGTGTGTGTGTTGGTGGGTTTTGTGTGGGTGTGTGGTGTGTGTGTGGGGTGTGTTTTGGGGGGTGGGGTGGTGTGAATATATATACGTACTCAAAATTCGCGTTCGTATTGGCAGATGCGAATATCGGATGTGTTTAGTACTGCATTTGCATTCGCATTCGTTCAAAAAAAAAAAAAAAAAGTTTTGCGTAAGGGGGGTGAGGGAAGACCCATCAAAAACGCAAAAACCCTGTCCTCCAACTCCTCTCACATATTAGGGTTTTTATACAATATAAACATCATATATATATATATATTATATTATATATATATATAAAATATTTATAATTATAATATATATAAAAATATAAAATTATTATATATATATATACATGTTATGTATGTGTGGGTGGCATTATATATTAAAATTTTATAATTTTTTTATATATATTTTTATATATAAAATTATTAATATATAAAATTATATATATAGAGAGAGAGAGAGGGAGAGGAGAGAGGGGAGAGAGGGGGAAAAGGGGAGAGAGAGGGGAGAGAGAGAGAGAGAGAGAGAGAATGACTATGATTTGGGGTGTGTGTGTGGTTCTGGTATGTTATTAATATATAATAAATATATATAAATAATAAATTTTAAAAATATATATATATATATATAACTTTTAAACTTTTATGTGTGGGTTCATAAATCTATGTAATTAGTAACATAATACATTAAAATTTTAAAATATGAATGTTATTATACTATATATATATATATATATATAATATAATATATATATAAAATAATATATTATATATGTAAATCATAATAATACTTTGTTGTGTGTGTATATATAGACTATGTATGTAAGGTATAAAATTATTAAAAATTATTTTTAAAATTAATTTATATATATTTTTAAAAAAATAATAATGTGTTTTAATAAATAATAATAAAATATTATATATAATAAATGGGGGGGGTGGGGGTGTGTGGGTGGTGGGTGGGGGTGGATGTGTAGGGGGGGGGGTTGGTGTGGTGGGTGGTGGTGTGTGTGTGTGTTTTGGGGGTGGGTGTTTTGGGGGGGTTGTGTGTGTGTGTGGGGGGGGGGGGGTTTACAACATACATATAATATAATATGATATATATATAATAGAAAAAAAAAAATATAATATATAATAACTTTAAAATAAAAAAAATTTTATATATAATATATATATATAATATGTTTTATATATTTTATAATAATAATAAAATATATAATATTATATATAAATGTAATATTAATATATATATATATTATATATTATAATATAAAATTATTCAACTTTTACATTTGGTGTGGGTATATCTATTATCTATCTTTTTCTATTATCTAATCTAAAAAATTATATATATATATATACAATATTTAAAAAATATAATTAATAAATATATATATATATATATATATATATTTATTTATAAAGATAGATAGATAGATAGATAGATAGATAGATATACCCAACAAAATTTAAAAGTTGTTTTTATATTTTATAATATATTAAGAATATATATAAAAATTTATATAATATAATTATTTATATTAAAATATAATTAATATATAATATATATATTATACAATATAAAATTTATATATTTTAAAATTAATATATATATATATATTATATAATAAATAAATTAATGTATAATATATAAAAATACTATATATAATATATTTATATATTTATATATCTTTTAATTATTATTGATGTTGTAGTACACACACACACAACACACCACACACACACACACACACACACAACACAAAACACACACACACACACACACACACCACACACACACACACACACACACAAAACACACACAACACAACACACAAACACACACACAC
>NW_023644749.1:0-8498 GCF_015228065.2 Penaeus monodon | reverse complement strand
GGGGGTTTTTAAAGTGGGGGTTTTTTTTAATCATTTTCCCAAATCCCGATTGGTGATATAATATTGCTGATACAAATTGCTGCATATTATTTTAGTTCGGCAGACAGTATAAAAAAGTATTTGACATATATCTTTTTAAAATAAAGATTTCCCTTTTAAAAGGGGCGCTTTGGTTTTTTTTGTATCAGTAGATAGTAGAATTGGCAAATGTGTAATCCACATTTTCAGTATAGATTTATAACAATAATTGTTATTTAGGTCAATAAGGCGCAGTTTCGAACACTTGGTGATATGCTCATTGCATCATTCAGTAATCACTACTTGTACACCAAAAAATTAATTTTTTTTAGTAAATAAAAGTTTTTTTAAGATTTTTTTCCTTCATTATCCCTCCCTCATTTTTTTTAAATACCCATAATTACCATTTTCACTTTTTAGTTCTTTATCCTATGTTTTTTTTAAAATTGTTTCAAACTGAAATTTTTATACACATGATAAAAAGTAAATATCCGGGTTCATACTATGTATATAGAATCTTTCAATGGTTGCAACAAGCTATAAAAAAAAAGGGATTTTAATTCAAGAACAAGGGAAAATCCCCTTTTTCTTGTCATGGGGGGGGTTTAGGAAGGTGGGGACGAGGGACCATTTGTGGGGAACCCCCTCCCTTGGGCCTCACCCTTGTCTCAACTAATTTTGCAGTGTTTTTTTCCCCTTTTTCCCTTTTTCCTTCTTTTATTATTCCCCTTTTTTTCCCAAAAATTACTATCATAATGCTGTGCCCTTTGATGTCGGGCACGTTTGTTTTTTTTAAGCACTGACTTTTCTGAAATCTACAACATCACCTTATGGCCCCCCCCAAAAAAAAAAAAAAATAAACACACCCCACCACACAACCACACAACCCACACACCAAAACCACACACACAACACACCAAAACCAACACACACACCCACACACATATAACACACAACACACACCATATACACCCACACACACCATATACACACACACCATAATCCCACACACAACATTACAACACAATACATATACACACCACAACAAACCAACACACACTACTATACACACACACACAACATTACAACACCACATACATAAACACCCCACATACATAACCACACACACATACATATACACACACACACACATACATATACACACAAAACATATATTTTATACATAAATCACACACACACCTACACACACACACACACACTCACACACACACCACACACACAGACATACACACGAACATACATACATACATATAAACACATACATATACACACACACTACATATACCCACACATATCATATACACACCATACATATACACACCACATACATACATAATACATACACCCCACACCACATACATACACACACACAAAAAAAAATACATACAAACATACATACATACTACATACATACACACCACAACACTCACACAACACACACACACACACACACACACACCACACACACACACACACACACCACACACAACACACACACACACACCAAAATACATATACACACACACACATACATATACAACACACACATACATACATATACACACACACACACATACATACATACATACATACATACATACATACAAAACCCCACACACACACACCCCACACACACCCCACACACCCCACACACACCACACACACACACACACACACACAACCACACACACACACAACACACACACACCCCACACCCCACACAAACACACACACACATACACATTAAATGTTGATGTGGGAGAAAGTTTTTAAATATATGAATAATACCCGCCTCACCCATCCCTTGCCTGTTGTTGTCAGGGGTAGCTTAAGAAACAGATCACCCTACCTTGATTCCCCAATCCTTGCCGTTGTTGTTGTTGGGGACTAGGAGATGGGACAAAGGCTCTACATAGGTGATCACCCCTACCTTGGTCCTCAGTCCCCCCCTTAACTAATTTTGCAGTCTTTTCTTCTTCCTTTTCTTCATCTATTTATTCTGTCCACTTATTGTAATCATTAACTCATTTTTTGTTTGTTTTGCCATGATACTTTATCATAATGCTCCCTACTCCCTCAACCCCTTCCCCTTCTAACATCCTTTACATTAACTATACCCCATCAGCTCCCCTCTCTACCTTTTTTCACAAACCATGCTACCCTCTAGTACTGTTTAACCTTTTAACTTTAACCCTAATAATTTAACTCGTTCCTCATTTCACACTAATATGTTTAACATAGTGCCATATGACCATATAGCGCTTCTTACCTGAGGGCTTTGTCCACAAGCCTCACACTATCACTATGTCTTGATTAAGCCACTAATGGCCTTAGATGTTGATGCAGCAAAAAATTTTTCAATAAATTTAAATAAAAAAAATCCCTACCTTGGGCCTCAGCTCTTGACAATTAACTTTCCCGTCTTCTCTTCTACCCTTTTCCCTTTTTTCCCTTTTCTCCAACCCCTTCTACAAATCACTTCATAAGGTGTGAGAGCTGTTTTTGAAGGATGAAAGGCTGGCAGTCATGAACTACGAAGGGTGACCATTTCTCCCTTCATCATACTCTAGGCTTAACATAATGAAGATTTTATATTTTATTTACGGGCATTGGGGCTTGCCTTTATCAACAAGCCTTACTAATTTGAATTCCCCCAGTTCCCTGACCCCAGCCTCTCCATTGACCACGACTCAACACTACTCCCTCCTCAATACTTACTGTCACTTCAGTAGTCCAGGTCATTGCTCAACCTCCAGAAAATATTCCTCTCCCAACAATACTCCATTTCCACCCCCACAGTTTTTCATCTACTACACCTTCCCCCTTATTACTATGCAGCCTTATTGCCCACCTCTACAGTACTGCTTCACTCGACACCACTCCTGCCACAAGGCCATGCCCCCACCCCCACAAACCTTTTGAGCACTCTGTTTTAGCTCGGCTAATGGGATTAACTTTTTGTGATCCCCTCTGCATCACTCTTACTCTGACAACACACTCCTCTTCTAACTGCCTCCAAAAGCAAGCAGGCAAAGTTTCCTTTTGCAGCCATCCCACTGACTCCTGCCTTTTTAAACAGTAACATCTGAATCCTAATCTGAAACATTTTCTACTGACTTCACTGGCCATCCCATTCATGCCATATCAATACTTGTCCTGAAACTATCTATCTCCCCAGCATACTGCCCTGGCTACAACAGGATTGGTAAGACGAGAATACTTGCTTACCTGCTTCAATGACTATGACCAATTTTGGGTCAAGATTACTTCTATAGACATGATCTCCCCTATGATGTTTATTTTGTTGGAGAGCCACTCCCTGTCTGACCATAACCTCCCCCAGAATTGTTGGCATCTGGGCCACCCTGCCAAAACACTGCCAGTCCACAGCTCAATGCCCTGGGGTGTGCTCAAGCACGTCATGATTGATAAAAGGGCTCTGTACAATCACGTGCAAATTGTAGTGTTTCCATAATTTTATTTTACATGAAAACATTGCCCAAACCTACAAGTTTGAAAATGAGGTAGAAATTCTCATTTCCAAACTTCCTCACACAGGAAACACAAAGATGTATTTTTTTCTCTTACTCCCTACTTTCAGTGCTTTCCTTTAAAACTCCCTCCTCCCCCTTTCCCCAGTAAGTTTTCCTCATCCCACATGCTCCCTCTCAAAGTCATTTTTTTTTGCCATTCTTATCCAGACACCCCAATCTCCACAACTATTCCAGACACTACTATCTCTACTTTCCCAGTACCTACCCCAACTCCTCACTTGATTCTTTGCACAAGACAAGCTAAATGTTTCACCTCCTTCTACCACATTCTCTCCTACAACTACCTCTTCCTCACTCCTCAAATCTGTCCCCCCTTCTCCCCCCCTTGTAATGGTTAATGGTTACTGGTTTTAAAAACAAGATAAATGTGCTAGACATCTAAGGTCATGTAGCACTATAGTTAATGTTAGGGAAGGGTGGTTGAGTTAGTGATTAGTTATCTAAGCTGGGCAAAGGAATTGGTGATGAAAGGGTTAGGGTTGGGTGTGGTAAAAGGGGTTAGATTAGATGAAGGATATGTATGTGTTTGAGGAAAGAGAATAGGTTGTTGAAGCAGAAAATGTGGGATTCTGTAGGGATGTCTGATAGGTTGGGAGGTCGGTGAAGGGAGGATAGGTGGGGGAAAGCAGAGGTAAGTATGGGGCGAGACAAAAGGGGAAAGTGGGGAAAAGACAAAATGATAATTGGGGTTTTGGGATTGGAGGATGTGTAAGAAAGGTCTCTTGAAGGCATACAATAGATGGGTTATAAAGGAAAGGATATGATGTGGTCACGTCTGTGAGAGCGGAAACCGCGAATATTCCAATGACGGGTAGTTATACTTTAGTGATATAATTGTAGTACGTGTTGGAGATTTTGGAGGGGAAGCAGCTAGAGGTGGGATAAGGACCGAGAGGTCTGAGATGGGAGAGGTGTGGGAATTGGTGTTCCAATAGGAGGGGTATTAGGAGATGGAGGTCTGTGGAAGGGATACTTGTGGGCATAAGGGATTCACATGTTTTATCCGGAGGGTGGAAGGGATAGAGGGGAGGGTTAAAGTGGGTGGGGTTGGGGTCGGGGGGTATGGGCTGTGTTGGGAGGGGGTAGGAAGATAGGGGGTAGGGGGGATATCGTTAGGAGGAGGATGGATATCAGCAGTTACTTGGAGTGTGGAAGGAGCAGGAGTTGTAAGATTTGGAGGTTGATTGTCAGTTTTCATTAAGTAATCTTGAATATTTTCAATAGTTTCTTCTGGGAGTTGGCTGGGAGTTTTTTGGGGGAAAGGATGTCTTGTGAGGGGGGGAAGAGAGACTGGTGTCTCAAGCTAGGGGCAAAGGAAGGTGGAGGTGATTGTGTGGTAAGGGGAAGAAGGGGTGGAACGTTTGTTCTGTCTGTTTTCGGGTAGTGCGAGGAGGGAGAGGGGGGAAGGTGTTGGGGTTGTAGTGGTGTTGGAGTATCTGTAGTAGAGATTGGAGTGTCTGGATTTAGGATGGCAAAAGAGTTTGACTGGGGAAGGTAGGAGGTAGAAGAGGGGGGGTTAGATGTAGGGGGGTGGGTTTAGGAGAATTGGTAGAATGAGCAGTATTTACTGGGTAAGAGTAAGAGAAACCACGTTGACGTGCTTCCTGTCTGGCTTCACGTAGTGTGAGTCCAAGTTTGAATCTGAGAGTTGCTACCTTTAGACTCAAAATTTTTTAGGTGGACAGCCCCTATAAATACATTATGGGGGCCGCCACAGTTGGCACTTGCGTGATTGTGCAGAGCCAGTTAGATCGGGTATGGCCAGGTTGGGCACATAGTGGGCATCCCGGCTGTGGAACGGGAGTGTTTGGCTGGGGGTCCTAGACGCCAACAATTTTGGGACTGACCCTGGAGGAGGTTGGTATGGACGAACAGGGAGGATTCTCCTCCTAGTAACATCAAAAGGGGAAAGGGCATGTCTACGGAAGGTAATTTTGGCTATGTTAGTGGGTTTCTTTCGATGACCTCGGGGGAATGGAGTACATTTTACTGATGTTGCCCTCATGTTTGTGAGACAGGCAAGTAGGTCTTCTCCACAATCTGACCAATTTTTGTCATAGATTGGGCAATTTGCTGGGGAATTGAAACTGTTCTGGTGCAAGTATTTTAGGGTTGGATGGGTTCTGCAAGGATGGGGTTACCATATAGGTCGTTAGTTTTGTTAATGCTATAGCTTGGTTTTCGGGTGTTACTGTGACGAGACGGAGCGGTCGGGTCGGCTACGGATGAGACTTTACCTACTTGTTTTTGGAGACATTGTTGGAAAGAGAAAAGGGGTTGTCAGAGTAGGGGGCTGTGGGGGGATCACGAAAAATCGGTCCCCTTTGGCTGCGCTAAAGAGAGTATTCAAGATTGTTGTAGAGATAGGGGTAGTAGAAGGCGGGGCGTGACGAAGATGGAGTAGTGTTGAGGGAGGTAGTGTTATGGAGGGGTGGGCAATAGGCTGTAAGGTATTAATAAGGGGATGGATGGTTGATTGGAGGTTGGGGGTAGAGGTGTTGAAGTTGAGCATGCTGGGAGAGTGGAATGTTTCCTTAAGGGTTGATTGTTGGCTACTGTACTAGTAGGCTTGAAGAGGGATGTTATTGCAGTGTTTGGAGCCGTGGTCAAAGGGGAGCCTGGGGTCGGGAATCGGGTGGGTTTACATCGTTGGGGGTATTTGATAAAGGGCAAGCCTCATTGCCCCTAATAGTGGGATATTTTTTCATTACTGGCCATGGTAACCTGGATTATGTTGGGGATAAAAACAGTCCACCCCTCAGGGGCCCCTTGAGGGTAAGGGCTAGGTACCTAAAACAGGGGAATACCGTGCCCATGGCTCCCTCAGGCCGTTCAGGACTGGCACAAAGTCAGCCTTTCATCCCTTTTGCATGGCTCTCCACCCTCCTAAAAAAAGTTGTGTTTCTCAGACCTCCCCCCAAACCAATCCACTTCAGAAGCTTGAAAGTTTTTCAAAAAAATCTAATCATAAACCAAGATAACCTGCCTAAAACCCCATCCATCCTCCCATCTTTATTCCCTTCCCTCTACACTCAAAGTAACTGCTGACATGTTTCCCCCTACACCTTTCCTTCCCCTCACTCCCAACATATAACCCCCCCCCCCCCATTTCACATATGCCATCCCCCCCTTCCTTCTCCATTATCCCTCTGTTTCCCCCTGGGTACAGGTGTAACTTTGTCATACCCCACTCCCCCCTTTTCCCTTTGGGTTCTCCCCCTTCCTGACATTTCTCCTGAAACTGTGATATATTCACCCTTAAAACACTCGGGGACGGGTGCTTCGTAGTGCCATACACTCTATTTTTCCGCTGACAAATTTAGAAGTGATTGCCCATGGCCAGCCCCCCCCCCCCTATGCATGTTCGTACAGTTAAAATGCAGTCTCATCCCCTTGTAATGGTGGGGGGTTTTCGTATAGATCCCAAAATCTCTTAAAAATGCCATGTGCGTTACTCTCAGTAACATATTTGACATATTTGAGGGGAAATCAGAGATTTTATATATATATATATATATATATATATATATATATATTTTTTTTTTTTTTTTTTTTTTTTTTTTTTTTTTTTTTTTTTTTTTTTTTTTTTTTACACGCCACACCCGTACGTGTATAAACTGATGTTGCAGTTGGCGCAGTAGCTTCTCCTGGCCCATTTTATAGTCTTGGGATTATATTGAAGGTTTTGCTTTGAGAACCCAACACAAATGTTTTTCGTGCTTGTAAAGCTAAAATGCATGACGTCACTTCCTCTTCATGATGTTACAATAGCATACGCACCCACACACACCTTTGTCTCTCTATTTGTCTCTCTGCCTACCTGCCTGGCTATCTATCTATCTATCTATCTCTGTTTCCCTTCCTTTGAAGTCGCAACTTTATTTTTCGTATCTCTCTCTCTCCTTCTCTCCACATAACCCCTACTCCCTCCATCCTTTTATACGACTTCAAACTCCAGGGAAATTGAAGTAGTAACTTCACATTGTAGCAGCACAATTTCCCAGATTGGATCACACCAAGACTTTGTCCACACTCATTGGACAGCGGCCTCCCCTCGTTCCCTGATCCTCCAGCAAAACAAGACAACTCATCCTTATACTATAACATCTTTACATGACCTCATGACGTAACTAGTGGTTACGTGTAAAAAAATAATAGTAGTCGAAATCGTCTTGAAACTATCCATGTACACATAACAGATGTCCCCAAGGTCCATTACATTACGTCTCACGGGAGATGCACCCAGTAGATGGGCTGGAAGAACAGCATCACACATATGAGACCCGGAAGTGAGTCCTTTTTCGGGCATCACACGTGTGACACCCATCGTTAGTGGGTTAAACTCCCTTCTCCTTATGCTTGCCCCTACCTTACTCTATGGAGAGAATCTTGCACTTCTGTCTTTGACAACTTTGATCTAATCATCCTCTCTTTACCTCACATTTCTTTGACCCCTTCAATGTCATACTATCCTGAACTGCTATGCAATTTCTGAGGTTTAGCACATTTGAACAGCAGCTAACCTACCTCTCTACCTTTCCCACTACTATAATTTTCTATAGCACTATATGGCCTCTGAAGTCTGCTAAATTTATTTTGTTTTGTAACCATTAATCATTCACCAACAATGTACTGTCCTTTGATACTAGAAGAGCCGACCCCTATGTTCATGTGACCTGACAGCTATTGCAAATCTAAGCTACCTCTATCCTTTATAATACATCCTGTAAAAGCAATTTTACAATCTGTGACATCAATATCTTGCAATAATGTGCTCTTCCTTTGTTGTTCTATTTACTTGTTACGACAGTTAGGATATTTATAGCACTTGAGCAGGAACTGGCAATATCTGAAATATCACTTGCAAATACCTAGGACAGCTTTGCTGATTTATATTATCATTCA